>NW_006799983.1:1079131-1229721 GCF_000485575.1 Poecilia formosa | reverse complement strand
AAACGTGTATTTCTTTTGCTTTATTTGTAAGCTTTGACAAGCAGACACAGCTACTGCTCTTACCTGACGACTGCAGTGAAAAATGAAATATGCAAAAATCTTTTCTAATCTTCATGCCATTTATATATTCATATCACTTTAAGCGCCTTTATCTTTGTGCAGTCAAATGAGAAAGTGTTTGGTGGAGCCTTGTTTTACTTTGGCACTTGTAATCTAGTCTGCTGCTTCACACTTTTTGATGTGTCACACACAAAGTCGTCAACACTGAACGGCAGGAACGAGTAAAGTAAGTACCTCTCACAGGCCTTTTTAGTATTTAAAAAAAAAAGACATTGTGACTTGTAACCGAGGTAGAAAAAGCCTGTCAGCATAAGTATGAATTATAGGAGAGCTTCGTTTTATTCCTCTGCTGCCTTCGATTACAAGAGCCAAGAGTCGTGGGGAATAGATGGGGTTGTCTTTTAACATAATTGTGATTGCATCAAGATGATTGCCTCGTCCTCAGCTTTCATTCTTCTTCCTCAACCAGCAAATTAAATTTGTCTCTGTGCAGGGATAAACTATTACATCTTTGAATTTGGAAGTTTTTTCTTATTATTATGTCAAGTTTGGCTGAGTGCAGTGTCCTTTGTGTGTCACATCTGCTTTGTGTGCATCAGTGCAAACAGGTGGTCAAAGGTGCAGCTGCTCAAACACATTAGCCTCAGCTTCAAAGCACACAGGGTGTTCTTGCACTGGCCAGCAGATGGCAGTGTTTACCTGTAGCTGTTCCTGGTCTCGTTCTTTTTTTTTCTTTTTTTTTTCTCCCTGTCGCTCTCTCATTCCCCACCCTCTTTCTGTCTTTTCCATTTTTATCCCCTTTTCCTGCAAGTCCTTAGAAACAGAGATTTCCAGTCGTGCTCATCATCAGTCTGCGTCACCCTGTGTGGTTTTGTGCCATTAATGAGATTGAAGGCATTTTATGGTTCTGAGATGTTCTGATTTATGTAGATACCTGAACTGATCTTTGTCAAAGGGGGATTCAGGATTAGATTACAGGACAGAGCTTTTCCAAAATGACCACCAGGGCCAGATAAGTTGGACAGCATCACCTCCGTTTCTGCCAGGATATCCCCTTTCATATGCCAGTCATGTTGTCATCAAACTGTCCTCTTGCACCTGATGCAAGAACTTATAGTTCCTGCATTTGTACCATCTATGCACACACACGTTCACACACAAACATGTTTTTCATTTGCACACCTCTCATGGAGCATAGCTTAGAGCCTGCGGCAGAGATCCAAATTGCACTGGATCATTTTCCCATGGTTTACATTTCCATTTGCTCATCCTCCAGTGCACATCTTTTGCCATTTCAGAGGTTGTTTCCTTTTCCATTTCTCTTTCTTTCCTCTTTTCCTTTTTTTGTTCTCATTGTCTGATGTGTTTTGAGCCACAGAGGTGTTTGAAATGCTTGTCTGCCTCCATGCATACTCTTAACCCATTTGGTAGCAGCCTTGCATTTTTATGTAAAATCCCCCTCCCATATATTGCAGTGCCTGTTGTCTCGCTGTTCAAGCATATGGTCCTCACTCTGCATAAATTATGGGCTAACTGTAACTGGGTTTACTTGCAAGCTGAAAGAAAGTGTTCGCGACAGGCCGTCGTTTGAACCTCACTGTAGCGAGCTATGGCTGCGTAAGCTGCTCCCCGATGATCCATGTGGCCATCTGTGTCGAGAGTGGTGATTGGACATGTTTATGGTTATTGGATAATCCACTGAGACATTTCCTAAAGATCATGCGGGGACTCCAGTAAACATTAAAGATGTCAGAGCAGTGAGAAGAAAACTGATCATCTTCTTCATCACATTATTGCATTTTATGCAATGCATCTAAAGTGCCTGGCAAAAGTATTCATACCTCTTGGAATTTTTCACATTTCGTCCGGCTACAACCACAGACTATTATGTGATTTACCAACACAAAGTAGTTTTCATTTGCTAACAAGAAGGAAGATGATGCATGTGTTTTTGTTGTTGTTTGCTTTGTTCTACAAATTAAAGTCTGCAATAATATGCGATATCAATTTGCATTCAGGTGCTGATGTTTTTTTAGAACCACCTTTCGCATCAAGTCTATTGGTTTATGTTTCTACCAACTTTGTACATTAAGAGAATGACATTTTATAAAATCTGCTTTGTAAAGAAGCTCAAGCTTTGTAAAATAGCTCAAGCTTGAATGATATTTCTGCAAGCATAAATTTTGAAGTCTGGTCACAAATTCTTTGTTGGACTTAGGTTGGAAATTACACTTCTTTTGGGATGTTTCTCTACTTGCTTTACCCGTTTATAGAGACTTAATGTTTATGCCCATTCTGCCAAGTTGCCCATCTTTCAAATCTCTCCACAGACTATCAGTTCAGTTTATTGCTGGACTTTGACTGGGCAAATCTTACACATGAAAATGCTTTGATATAAACCATTAATTACACTGCAGCTCTTACCCTGACCATTACCCATGTGTCTGCTGAACAGTAGCATCCTCACAGCATGATACTTAATACAGTGAAGTGTTAGTTCTAGGCCATTCATAGCATTTTGCGCATGTTGTCCAAAAATGTCTTTGCTCATGTTTTGTCTCATCTCACCCAAGCACCTTTGTGTATATGTAAAGATGATTAAATAACAATTTAGACTAAAGATTTTATTTAAAAAAACAAACAAACTATGTAGTTTATTTTCAGTTTGCTGTTATTTGCATATTTGTGTTTTAATATCATGTACAATTATATTCAAAAAAACTTAGTTTGTGCCTGTAATTTGACAAACTGTAAACCACATTTATAGGTTACGAATACTTTTGCAAGATGATGTATATGATAATAAATTGCAATGACATATAACAATGACTTTTTCTATGTCATTTTCCGAAGAGATTAATAACTTGTGCTGCTGTAAGAGTAACATGCAGACAAGTTAACGTTTTTATTGTTGGTGAATCGTGACAGATGTATTATTAATGTGAAGTGACAACACTATGATGACCCTCTCGTGGGCTGTGGTTGTATATCGTGTATGAGAAACTGCAGGACTAGCTGCAGAGACTATGGCCAGGGAGCAACCTGCCTGTAATGTATGGAGATGTATTCATAACTGAGGGATAGCTTTGTTGGTAATTGCGATATCAATCTGTGCCGTCTCATCTTTGCTGTCTTATTTCAGGCTCCTGTTTTTCTCCCGCTTTTCCTTTTCCCAAACGCACATTACACTCACTCACACGCGCACACTTTCACTTTTTCTCTTCTCTTTCCGCTTCTATAATTGTGACTTTGTGGGTTTTCAAGATAGCATTCTGATCCCCACAACCGGTGACACTTTGATGGCGAAGGTTAGAGGTTTGCATGTGCAGATGCACAATGATATAGAGACACAAACGCAGGACTAAAATACAAATGAAAGCATTGCACACAGTGCCAAGTGCCACAGCGATCGACAGGAACCCTGTTGTACTCAATAAAACTCCACCCCTACTGTCATTTTCACCTTGACTGAGCCACGTGTTAGCCCAGAGGTACACCTCTTAATTACAACATCCTCTGCCTGCTGATTCGAACACTGTCTGGTTTTCCATGGACAGATGCACCTGTCAAGAAAAATATGAATAGGGGAACTAAGCTGGAGTAATGGGACATGACCAGGGAAAATGGGGAAGTATCAGTTTGTTTGTTGCCATTCAGTAATTAGCCACACAGTCTTGTCTTGATGGCAGTGAGGCATCAGGGAAAGTGGAAGGAGAGTTGGAAGAGTTCTTGGTAAACAGAATCCATACTCATCTGAGTTGAAGCTTTTTCTTCGCGGTCCACTGTGCTTTCTCCACCTAGTATTTCCTCACAATTTTGACTTAGTGACTTGGAATATTTGAACTCCACCTTCTTTCACTCATAGATTTAGTATAGCTTAGATTGCTGACATGCAAACAAGGCATGTCAGCACAATGAAGGCACAATGATTGCTTGTACTGTATTTATATGTCTGCACAATAAGTACAGAGTAAAAATAACACTAATGATGCTTTGTAATAAGACTAAAGTCTAAGGCTTCACGTCTTTGACTGCTATTAATTTATCTGTCTTGGTTTTAGCTCTTATCAGTTAATTTCTCACTATTTGTCTTGGCTCACATTCAGTGTAAGTAAGCCAGAAATGGGCCCAAGTGAACATAAGTGGACACATCACACCTTTCTCTTCATGTATGCACAACCACTCAAATTAAACAGAAACAGCCACCAAAGTAAAATACTTTTCTGAATCTTCAAACCCCTTTCCGTGGCTCTTGGGACTGGATTTTTTTAGTGGGTGCAGCAAATTACTTTTTTTCTACTATCTTGCCTTGCAGTCAAGGTCTTTCAGTAAGAGCCTTAAATGCTTGCTTGCCCACTCAGCTCTGCTTGGTCTCATGAATGCGGGGGCTTGCTGGCTCTAGTACAGCACATGCACTGGGTATAAACACATGGACACAGAAAGTTTGAGTTGGAACATGTCAGTCACCTAAGAAGGCAAAGTTTAAGACTAACTGTCCACCTCCTTAGGATAAAAATGGACATGTCATATAGATTAATGCCGAGAGAAGCTAGTTTTACAGGCAGCATCACTCCTCACAAATGTCCTTGATAGTTAATCAAATCAACAGTTACCGGAGAAATATCTTGACTCCATTTTGATATGCAATTTTCCTTTTTATATAGATCCTTGTTGAAATGAGAATGGGCTAGAATAAAACGTTCTCAGCATGACAACATAGGTAAAATGACTTTTTTATTTTTGTATTTACACAAATATAAAGCAAATGTATGGAGGGATTTAGCTGTTTTACTGAAATTCTGCAATTTAAATTTGAACTGCTATGAGCATATTTCATTTTACAGTTCCAATAATATTATGTATGGCATGAATTTATTGCTTGAAAAATATAGAATAAACCATGTTCTTCTTCTTCACCCTATAAAGTAAGACAAGTTCAACCAGCTCATATTAGCTGCTTAATTGGTTGGGCTTGTCAACCTGCAGTCAGCTGATAAAGAAGCATGCCACTCAAAGATTGCCAAATGTTTTAAAAAGTGTTTCCTTGAAGGGAACACTTTTAGGTTCCGCATCATCACAGCCTATGTTTTTCACAAGCAAAAGTATTTCCAAACTGCCTTATTTGTCTCTGTTGTAAACAAGAGACAAATTCTTTCTGCCATTGTGCAGCAACAAGTTGGGGCAGGGAAATGGACCTCTAAGTGTTGGGTAGCACAGAAATGCAAAATAGTTCCTGGTCTTATGATACTATACTATAGAAATATCTTTGTACAGACATTCAAAAGACCTAAAGTAAATGTTTAAAAATTATCTTTATTGTACTGGATGGAGGGATTTCTAAAAAATAGGTTTAAGCTACAGTCTAGTACCTGGTTAAAGTTAGCAATCTATTACATTTACTCAGCTAAAAGAGAGCATACAAAAGTTTTAAAAATGTTTAGGGATGTTTTTCAAAGAATGGAGGGAAAGTTATTTTCCTGAATAGATGAATAAACCATCCAGATGGATGATTCAGGCCAGCTTTTCAAAATAAGCCAGTAGGAATGGCTCCTCTTCTGTGGATCTACGGGGGGCAGCTGAAGCACCCAAAGAAAGGACTTGGAATAATCCGTCATTGGTTGTGTATGCTGTTCCCCATGAGGGCTTTGTTCCCCTGACATACTACATTTAGATTTTTTTTTTTTTTTTGCACTTTTTTTACTCCAGCTTTTGGCAGTCATGATACCAAGTGGAAGGCCTAGAATTTCCATAAGACCAGTAGCTGCACATGCTTGTTAGAAGCACTCAGAAAATATCAAAATTTCCCCTGTGGGTTCCTGTGTGGAAGCGATGCCTCTCATCTCTGATATAGTGGCTTGAATGAATCTAGCTTTGTTGAAAGGCCAATTTAGTTGTCATTTAGACATAATGAAGAGTCTTGCTGCAGTAAAGTTAAACAATCAGCCAAAGCCCATCTCTTATACAGCCAAACTGAGATCTGAAGAAGTTGGATTTTCATGTGCTCAGAAAGTATAATAGAAGCTTTAAAGTTAAAGTTGTCTTTAAGTTTTGCATGTAAAGAAAAATCTAGTTCGAAAAAGGAGCAGGAGCTCACTTACTGCGATGTCAGGTTTAAGTTCTCATGAAATTTATGCATTTTAATAGTTTTATGTGTAATTTTCTTTGCAACTTGAACGCAGGGAGGATCACTTCTTGATTGATAATATTACACTGAGCTGAAAGAACCATTTCCTCTCATCAGGACTGCATTTACTTTCAAGAGTTATTTTGCAGCAAAGAAACTGACTTTCTTTTTCATACTTATGCTTCTCTGACAGTATGTCTTCATCTTGTTAGTTCCACATCTTTTGCCTTTATCCCTTTTACAGTCTTTTAAATCTCATTATGCTATCTACCAAAAGATCTGCTGTCTGCACATGCTGCTGTATGCAGCTGTTTCCTCCCTTCCAGGAATGCCATGGAGGCTTTCAAAAGGAAATCTTTTTCAGCTGAAGGTTTTGAACCTCTTCTGAACACCACCTAGCAAATGTCACTGTAGTGATTTGTGAAACCTTTAAAAATGTTTTCCCCTTGCTTACCAGCCTTGCCTGCTACCTGTTCACATCTCCATAGGCCCTTCAGACATGTACATACCTTCTCTCGTATTTTTTTTTAACCAGTCATGTGAAACTTAAATTCAAAATTGAACATTTAGCACTTTATTAATTTCCAGCTGAAGATAAAATTGCCATCTGTCTTGCTGCGCATAGTTGTAGTAAGACTTAGATTGTCACTTTGTGCAATGAGAGATGAAGGGCACACATTTATTACCCTCCATTTTGTTTTGTGGAATCAGCCATTTACTGTGTTCAACATCTCTTTAGTGGGTTTCACATAAACAGGTTTTTATAAACAAATAAAACAAATGTTTCACTTTGTTTTAACTGCAGACAGGTGTATATCTTAAACTCTAGCTCCTTGGGGAATGGACACAGGCAGGCTCCCAGTTTTGTGGTATGAAGGGCTGTGAAATAGTTAAAGTTTTAGAGCCACTAATATTTGACGTCATATTGCAGCTTAAAGAATTTTAAGAGATGGCAGAAAAAAAATCCCCACCTACTGCTGTGATCTGACAGCATTTTTCAGCCTGTCGGATCACTGGCTGAAAAATGGCTGGCTACACTGTGAAAAGTAGAACAATCTTCAAGACTACTCCTAAAGTCAGTTAATTTGTATTTATATATATTTTTTGTTAATTTTAGCTAGAAAATAACAATAAGTAAATGATATAGAGAACAATTAATGTAATTGTAATAATCAATACGTCATGCTGTTGGGACTAACATTTGCTTTCCAGTTTTAGATAAAGACAGATTATGTTATACATTCTTTATGTAAAGAAAAAACATGTTACCATGGTATTTTTACTTAAGGTTATACCATGACAATCTCATAATCACCACCTGCCTACTGGAGTAATGTGACGCCATTTATGAAACTGTCAACATGAGATCGAGTTAAAAAAAAAACAAGATGATACATTTCATGAATGAGTGCATACAGGATAAAAGACAAGTTACACTTGTCAGAGTAAGCCTCTTCTGCTTAAATCGGCATGTGAAAATGCACATGGGAAATACTTCAGTTAGAATAAGGACCTAAAAGAAAACTGCGTCTAATTATAAACGTTGTAAATCAGACTGTGCAGTCAGGTCACAATCATTAAAATACAAACCTCTGAGATCCTGTCAAAATCAGGTAGTGCTTGAAAAATGTGCACTTTTTGTGTCTGCAATGTTGCCTTAATAAATTTGACTTGTGTCAACATTTAACCAGAGAATATAATATTAAGGAACCACAATGTAACATGGGTACGGGCCAATGTTGGTCATTTTCTAACATATCTGTAATGTTTTTATTTGTAAAACTGAGCCGATGCGAAAAATGGATGTTCATTTTCATTTTGTTTCCTTTTTGTTTCAGGAGGGAGAGGGGTTTGGCCATGTGTTTTTTTGTTTGTTTTTTTTTTTGTTTTTTTTTGGGTCACGTGACAGTAGTAGTGACGTTAGTGGAGTGACCTGTACATAAATAACAGTAAATATGAGTTATTGGCAATAACCGCAGTATAAATATCGGATATCAGTATCCACCCAATTTTTATCCAGAATAATAAGAAAAAGAATATTTAACAGCATATTATATTTATGCAGAATTAATACTCTGTCAAATGCTTGGTTAAAACATGTGAATCTTGCCACAGATTTACTTTAAAACCTTTAAAGCTGTAACAGAGCTATAAAAGTTTAAAGTTTTTAATATTTGACCCCTGATGGACCCTGAGGATCCCTGAAGTAAACCATATTGAAAACGTGGTGATATAAAGGTTTATTGCAATGATAACAGAGGGTGAGCTACTTTACTTAGAAAAAGCACAGACAAGACATAGAATATTTTGGATGCTGTTAAAATGTAATCAAAGGTGCTGATCGAGTTCCAGCTTTGCAGGAGAAAGAGGGCTTCTTATTAATTATAGCACTGTCTGTGCTAGCTCATGGAGCTGCTTTCACAATGGCTGTACAACTGAATTGATGACCCTTTTGGATCATCGATTTACTTTTGAATTAGCAAAATCTAATTATGCCTGTTAAAAACCAGTCTTTTGCTCATCTTTTGTACTCATGCACAAAATGATTACAATGTAACTTTATCACCATTGAGTGTTAATGATGTCTGAAACTGAAACAAAAAATGCATTTTGTTTTTATTCTTTTGTCCTGTTTGTATGCCCAGAAGTTTCTTTTTTTTTTTTTTTCTTTTCAGAAGGGGATTACACATTTGAGTTTCCAGAAGCTGCTATATGGATACTCGGTTTGAGCCCAGCTGATTTAGACAAAAAAAAATTACAAGGAGTTAGATCATTCGAATGGACATACACAATGTCTATTGGAATGATTTCTTTTGAAGGGATTGCAGTAAGGGAGGTTTGGGGTTGTCGTTGTGCAAGGCTGAATTTGGAGTAGCAGAAAATGAAAAGAAAACCGTATTCATATGCAAATGTCGACAAGTTCCTGTGTGTCTGCACAGTTTTCAATTATGGAGAGATGTATATTTATGACTAGTCCAAAGCAAAGTGGACAGAGCTGTCCGATTCCATTTTGTGAGTTGAGCTTTACCTTGCTAGAGTGCTGTTCTCTCAACAATCCCTAAAGTCTGAATCTTTAATCTTCAAAACCTTTTAATGATGGTAATTAAATTCGAGAATTCAGGGAAATCATAGCAGCTAGCACGGCGTGCAGTTAACGAAAGTCTAAAAATACACATTATGTTATGGGATTGTAATTTTTTCTTTACCTACTTCACAATGGAGGGATAGGAGCTTCTTAATGTTCCATGAGGCAATGTATTTTGCCTCCAGTGTCGGTATTTATAAAATAATGTTCTCTTTTATGATTTTAATGACTTCCATTTAATTATTCTGGTAGTTTTCCATCAGTGTCTACTCCTGTAACGTTTTAGACAAGCTTTCATCTCTGTTTTTTTCTGTTTATTCTTTCCATGCATTTTTCAGAAATCCCCTTAAATAGTATTTAATCCAGAAATGAGCAAAAATAACTAAATGGTTTCACTTTCTTATTTTGGTTTACATGGGCACGCACTTGGGATTATTGCTTTTGAGGGGATGTCTGGAGATGGCATAAACTTTGGCTGTGTGACTCACCAACAAGGCAAAACGGCTTAACTCAAGGGCCTCATCAGTCCAAATTCCTCCAAAGTAGGAAAATTATGTCAGATAAAACATGAAACCAGCTGGTAAAAGAAACATACTTTAAAAATACTATAAAAGAACATCGCCTCAGTAGAAAAATATCCACAGAAATCCCATTGTCCTGTAACTACATCATCAATATATACACACGAAATACTACAACAGCATATATCTACTGTAAAGGCCACAGTGCTGTTTGTCTGTGTTTAATACAGCATCAGAGGATCTATGGTGTCATGGCAACCCCTTTGGGTGCATGGAGGAAGTGTCTGCGGGGCGTAATGTAATTTCTGTGACATGGCTGAGACACCTTCCATTGTTTTAAGCCGTGTTAAATGTCATCAAGACCCAAGAGAATCACTCTTACACAATGGTACATGCATAAGAACTTCTGTTCAATCTCCTGTTGAGTAATTCAAAAAAAAAAAAACCTTCTTCCCTCCAATCCTTCTTGGCTCAACAAGTCCCTATTAAGCAAAGAAAGGACAAAGAAACATACTTTCAAATGTTAATTGCTTCTCTTTATACTTGCAATGTCTAATTACATTTATTTTATTACAATACTTGCAATAAACAGCAGTTAATGAGGGGGATTAGTAGGTGAGCCATGATGGCCATAATTACCTCTTTAAACCACCATCGTATGCATGTCTAAGGTCTATTGTGAGTGGAGCCATGGTGCTACGACAATGGAACTATTTTAAAGTCCTTCTTCATTACCTTCTTTCAAGTGATTATTGTGATCCTTTTCCGTTTGTACGTAGACTGTTAATTTTATCAGCAGTGTCAGATGATTCCATTGTTGGGACCAAACATTTCCAAATCTCCGCATTTCAGATTTACCATAAAGTAATTCCTTAAATCAAGTATAGTAAGGCATTTAAACAAGACTTGCTTTTACAGTACCACCGGAGGGGCCAAGAATGAAGCTATAGAGAAGTTCAGAGCAGGGTTTGGTTATAAACTGATATATTAAGCTTCTGAGATATCTGCACTGTTTTTTCCATCATGTGAAAAACGTGGTATAGCATAAGAACAAACCTACCAAAACATGACCATCCACCTGACCCGACAAGCCAGGCAAGAAGAACATTAATAAGCGAAGCAGCCAAGAGGCCCGTGGTCCCTGTAAAGGATCTTCAGAGATCCACAACTCAGGTGGGAGAGTCTATTTTGATGTTAAATATTTTGTTCTCAGCAATTTTGCCTTTATGGCAGAACATTGAGAGAAAAACATTATTAAAAAAGCAATGTGTTGAGACGACAACAAAATTTGACTTTTTGTCCTACATACAAAACACTAAATGTGTAAACACTGTTCCTGTGGTCTAACTTTATGGTGGCTCCTGTGGGAACTTTTGAATGATTTTAAGGTTCACTTTCAAGTAGAGATACACCAGAATGGTTTGGATCAAAACATAATCCTGTTAAATGGCTCAGTCAAAGTATAAGATCAATGCCAGTATTTATAAACTACTTTTAAATCATTCTCCATTAAGTCAAACTACGCTTAAGCTGTTTGGCAAATAAGAGCCAAAAAAGATATATCTAGATGGCTACAGCTGGTAGAGACGTACCCCAAAAGATTTGTGGCTTTAATTGCAGTGAAAGGTACAAAATATGGACTTAATAGCTGAATAGAAATGCCTGGCACACTTTCCAGATTTTATCTTGTAAAGCAATTCCAAACCATGCATCTACATTCTTCCACTTTAAAACGATGCACTACTTTGTTTTTGTTTGTCATATTTTTGCAAAGCATTGTCTATGATTCACGGCTTAAATGATTATTGCAGATGAATAAAACAAAACTCGTGCGCCTGTAAATGCAGGCTTGGTTTATTGAAGATCCGTCACCTTCTTTATTTGAGTTTCGGTAAAGTCATTTTTTAGTATTTGAGCAATTCCGTTATGTTTATCAGCGAAGTGCAAAAACTAAAGTTTCCAAAAGGATTTCTTTCATGTTTTGTTCCCAGCTGGAAGCAGGAAACTCCACATTTGTACAGTCCCCTTCTATGCACAGCTCATTATTTTCTAGACAGTCACAGCATGGAGGTAATACTGACACAGAGAAAAGCCATCTGACTTAGAGGGAAATGTCATGCCAGTAGCTGGATAACTCTGCATGCACCTATACGGATGTTGCTATACAAACGAGCGACAATGTGGACTCCTAGTGATGTTAGTGCATGGAGAGCACTCAGGTGTGCTCCTCTGACTGGTTGTGTGTGCCACACCCCATGATGAGAAAAGAGAAAACGCAATATTACAGATCCTTTGCCTCAGTCCTGCTGTTCTCTTCTGCGAAGGCAGAAGCTGGCTTGCTGATATGACACTCCTTATACTTTCACTTATTATCACCTCAGGTCCAATTAAAAACGAAGACGGCTTTCACACATTTATGAATTATATTTCTTAAAAATTACATTCAAGAGGGGGAAAGATCTCTATGTCCGACTGTAAAAAAAAAAAAAAAAAGAGGATGGTATTGGATTTTAAACGTCATTAATCTACTTGTCTTCCTGACAACCACTGTGACGTTCACAGCTTTCCTTAGTTTATTGTGTGTAGAAAGCAGACGTAATTGCAACCTCGTCAACTAACAGGTTTCAGTATGCAAATTACTTCCAACCTTCCTACTCTTTGATGTGTTGCAGTGAATTTTAGCTCTTGACATAAGTTCACACAGGCGCTGATCCAGTGACAGTGTGCTGCATTCTTTATTGCCCCCAACTTTTTTGTAATGTTTGTACTCGGTTTCTGAACCTTCTCGATACCTCATTCACAATCCAATTAGCACCAGTGATATTCTGGCGCAAACTGTCTTGCTGTGTGTGAGAAAATTACTCTTTGACACTGTTGTCATCTAAATATAAACTTGTACTATAAACAGAGGAGGCGCACAATTGAGAGGAAAAAAACAAAAAATAGGCTTTGTGTCCACTTGTCCTTACCAACTGGTCAGATTTAACTCGGTGCTCCTGAGCTGCATTGTGTGATGACATCAATTCCTATTCATAGAGGTAATTTATCCGTTCTTTTCATAAAACACTGAATTGGAAGTACTATATGGTGGAAGGTGAAGTAAGCATATGGTTTGTACTCTGGATGTTAACGAAAAGCTTTTCACCTGACACTTTTTTCATATTCTTCTTTGCTAAATAACTCGACCTCAGTCAGAATTAATGAAGAACATCTCTGAACATCAACTGTCAAGTCTTCACAAAGATTCTCAACTAGATTTCAGTCTGGACTTTTAACTATGCCACTGAAGCAAATGAATTGCTAAAAATAAATAAATAAATCCATTGTATCTCTTTCTGTATGTTTCGGGTAGTTGTCCTGCTGGAATGTCAGGCTCTGCCTCAGTTTAGAGTCCTTTGTAGCCTTTATCAGGCTTTCTTCCTGGCTTGCCTTGTAATTACATCTGTATTGAGCTTGTTAGAGTTGATACCCAGCAACTCAAACCACCTGCTACCACCCAGCTTTACCCTCCATATAATTTTGAGCGTAAGGTATCTGCCACACCGAGCTTTACGTGACTTGACTTCATGTTTACATTTGCTGTTCACCTGCATGGTTTGTTTGCAACCAACAAACATGATTATCAATGGCTTTCTGATTATCTTTTTTCATAAAGCCCAAATTTGTATAGTGCATGAGCAATTGTTTTGTCAATATATTCTTCCACCTCAGCTGTGAACCTCAACAGCTCCTCTGGAGTTACCACGGGTCTTCTTGCCACTCTTCTGAAGAACCCTGTCCGTGCTCAGCCTGTTAGTTCAAGTGGAAGCTATCTCTTAGTAGGTTTGCGCTTGCCTCATAGTCTTCATTTCCAGATGAAGGATAAAACAGAGTTCCATGTGATGTTTAACACAACCTCCTCTTTACCTTCTAAATTGTAGTTATTTTCTACCTAGTGTTGGTGTATCATATCAAATTTGCATAAAATACATTGAAGTGCGTGGTTGCAACTCAACAAAGTGTAAAAACATTTCAAGGATATAAATATTTAATAAAATCTTAAATTACGTCCTGAATTTGCAGAGTATCAGATTGTATATGCATTCAAAAAGAAAGGGTTTAATAAATAAATCTTTCTGTAAACATGGACTTTTGCGGGTTACGTTTTGATTAGATAATTAACTCATAAGCTGTTCAGGCCTGGTGTGAAAATGCGCAGCTGTGAATTGGTGGGTCTGTCCAAACTTTTGACTGGAGCTGTCTTCTGCTGCCAGAGAGTCTGGGCGCTAACCCAACTACTATTACCTGTGTAGAGGAGAGAATTTGTGTTGGCTTTATTATGCTACTCTCTTGTATAAGTGATTATTGTGCTACATTTTTAAGAATTACAGAACATTCTGTAATTCTACCTTACAATAACATAATTCTGTAATTCTACCAATAACATACCTTATTGTTGTTCTGATAATAAAAAAGCTTTTGTCTCCCGTCACTATCTTTAGCTCTCAAACAACAGGATAAATGGATGTCAATAAGACAGATCTCTTACAAGAGCTTTAGCTATGACAAAGATAAGAAAACTTTAAAACAAATACATCTTTAAAGTTTTTATTTCAGATCAACCAAAAATGTTAACAGCCCAGTTTTAAGGTGTGCTCAAGATCTTAATTGTTTTACCTTAGTATCATATCCACATACTGCCACTAAAAGATGGTATACGCTCTACGATGATGACTGCATGCCTGTGCCAGAAAAAGTCGGGAAAAAGGAGAAATAAAAGATTACTCACCCATTGTAACTGTGATGAGCTGATGCATCATTTTGTCTTCTAGCAGTGTTTCCATTTTTGAACAAATGCTTCACGGCAAGACACAGAAAAGAGTGAGTGCAATGAGATATCAAGTAGCTTAAACCCAAGGCAACAAATTCCTCTTGAAGTGACTCGGTTGTGGTGTTGCATGGGAAAGAGAAAACTGATGGCCTAATTGATGGAAACACTATATTTCACATGATTTCAAGATATTCAGATGAGAATATCCCACAGTGAGCTAAATTTTTGAAAATGGATTATGATGAATGTTATTTCCTCGGATAATCACGCTGATTATGAGCAGTCTTAACTTTTCACCATAGGTGTAGGAGGCCATAATCAAATCTGATATAATCAAACCTGCAGGATCCAAATGTAGAAATTAATCAAAATGTGTTGATCGCCAGAAATTGTATCTTTTCTCAATGTGTGTTTTAGGATGTAGAAAGTAATACTATACATTTATGGTAACATTAAAGAAAACCCTCTGTCAATTTTAGGACTATATCTTGTAAACAATCTGGTTTTTATCAGGTTCTCAAGTTTTCATGGTCTTCCTTGTTTCTTAAAGAAGTCCTTTACTTTTAAAATTCTTGAGCAGTATGTATGTGAATGTTTTCCATTCACAGAATCCTTTCATGTATATAGTTGGAGAGATGTTCACCCTTGTTGCAACTGAATCCATTTTACTTAATTATGCCATTGCTCCAAGGTCTCCTTGGTTACAGTTACTCACAGAAGAAATACATTTTATTCCATGTGTCATTTTATATGTCAAAATAAGCTTAATTGCTATTAATGATATCAATATAATTCATTTTATCAGATCTGCATGCATTACTGTTTTCTTTTCTTTACTTGTCTGTATAATCACAGCATTTGGGCAGTTTTTATTTCACAAGTGTAGTTTGTCTTGTGGACTGCAATTTCTTTTTCCTCTTTATTTTAAGACAACCAAGGTTAGCACTGCTGCAGCACTATTTACACTTTTTGTACTTTTTCTTGGAATACCAATTCCTCCAGTCTAATTTTGTTAAAAGACACAGAAAGGAAGACAGAATATACTTGATACAATGCAATCATTAAAAGCATGCAAAAGTTGACCAAAAGTGAGTAGGCACCTCATTAGCAGAACAAGATAGTTTTGTGGACATTTTAGATTTAATTGCTGTAGTCTTATGAACAAAAAAGTCAAATTTGTGAAAGTACACAGCAGCAGAAATAATAGCAATGATTTTGTCAAAAAATAAAAAAAAAGCTTTAGGATTTCTCCCTCTTTTTTTTTTTTAACAAGTCTAGAAAAATGTTTAGATCTGGTCTTTTTCATCGTTTCATTTTAGGGAGACCGTTAGATCTCCAAGATAGAACCTGTGTAGTTATGTAAGATTAGTTTTCTTGCATAGTTGTAAAACTTTGTGACGCATTCTGTTTTCGCTAGGAATAGACTCATTTATCCAATGGCATACCTTTCTCTGTGAGATAGCACTTGTTTTAATAGGTGCCACTTGATCCAGAATGGATGAGCATTCTCTATTAAAGCACTGGATTAAAGTGTTTACATAACTTCCATCAGAAAGCAGAGAGGTGTCAATAATGACAGACAATCTCTCAGCAGAAACCCCAGTCATTATGTGTGTGTGAGCCTTTAATTTAGCTTAAAACTAAATTGAAGGTCAATAAATTATGTTTACTCAGTTGTGCGTCCTCCACAAATAGATTGGCCATACTGATGGCCGGAGAAAAGACAAGGTCCAATATATGGCCTTTTACATTTGGGGCTGACATGATGGCATGGAATACAAATATAAATAGCAATCAACTCAGTAGCAGATAAGGTGTGGCCAAGCCATGGACAGGCGACACATTTCTGCTTCACCTTCTATAATTAGCATTGAACTTTGTCGTAGTTGAGAATAGGACCATTTAAAGACAGTTGTGTTACTTTTACTCACAACTGCTGGTGCTTTTACACCATTTCATGTTGAGTTTGTTGGGGTTTTTTTTTTTTTTCCTTCGATAAGGTCAGTCTGGTCCACAAAACAGGCATTCCACAAAAAAAAAAAAAACCTGTGGGGTAATTCTTTGCCCTTATTTCACTACAGGAAAGAAAACAAGGCATGTGTTCCCCATGGTGTTTTCGTATTTGGATTATAAATTGCCTGCAGTACGAAACGACCTGTCCTAAAATGCTTCTGAACAGGTATCACACCATGACACTGGTTAAAGCTTGCTTCTTTAGCCCACCTCCTCCCTTCCCTTTGTTCTCATTAACAGACCACTTTGAAGAGAAAGCGGTCTCAGCGTGAGACATTGTGTGTCAGAGAATAATAAAAAAACGAATAGATGCCTGAGTCAAGTTAAACAATTTATGTCAAGTTGTTTGAGAAACTGCCTGTGTTTATGGAAGATAAAGAATCACCGCAGAGCTTTCAGATGATCACCGCATGGGTTTTGGTTTTCAGCGTGACTTTAAAGATGCATCTGAATGGTTTCAAAATGCAGCATGACCAGGTGGAAAATCACAGATACAGACGTGAATGCTGCGGTAAGGGCTTTTCCATCCAGCTTCACATGTGGGAGACGCTGCAAGGGAAAAAAAAATCCTTCCTTGCTGCCAGTTTGCAGAAGACATTTTCTGCCACCGGCCACGTGGCTCAAAAACTGAGTGTACTTAAAGCTGTTCATATCCTAATTTCCTCATAATGAAGCTGGGAAAATGAAATGTTAATCATCTATTATCTTGGATACTGACTTAAACATAGAAAATCAAACTTCAAAGCAGTCAATTAAAGCCTCAAATTAAATGTCTTTTTTTTCATTAAGTAAAAGTGACATATATTGGCAGGGGTCGGTGGGGGTTGGAGGAGTAGAAAAGCTGAAAATGCTGTTGACTTAAAAAAACAAAAAAAAAACAAGGCTTTATATATTTATTTTTTTATTCTCAAGTCATACTGAGCTTCAAAGAAACTTAACAGATTTTATATTGCACAAATTTAAAAAGTCTTATGGGTAAAAACAGTTTCTTGTATTGCACATTTGTGCAGTGGAATAAATTCTTAGAGAATGCAAACAATTCTTTGAATATTTTTATATCAACTCTTAAACAGTGATTACAGAATTGTATTAGCTGTAGGGATCCAGTTGTTGAGCACTTTGCATGTCTTTGTGAGAACCCTATTGTGTATTTTTTTTTAGTATTCTAGGATTTGTAAATAATCATGTCTATTCTTTTTTTTTCTTTTTTTTATTGAAAAACATGTTGTTTTTTTCCCCTAATTGGTGTATTTTCATTAAGCGTAATTTCAATTTGTGCAATTTTATTGTTGTGAATGCAGCTGGTGATATGATGGTAAGATTTCACAGTGCTCTTTTCTTTTGGGACACATGATACCAAAGAAGAAATATCTAGTTTACTATAAAGCTCCCTTAAGGTGAAGGGGAAAAAAAATGTTTTGCTGAATTCAGACCTTTTCCTCTGGTTTATAATTTGTGGTTTCTGAGTGATTGTACTCGATCTGTTTACTGACAGCAGCCATGTTGCAAGTCTATTTTAATCACTGGCTGTAAAAGGCCAGAACCTAACCAAGAGTCAGGTGCTGTTCATTAGGTCAGTCAGTCAGATGGCAGGGTATGACTTACATCCCCCCTGGGCTGTCATGAAAACAAGATTTTGTCAAACATAGTGAAAGTCAACATCAGGCATCTATTGAACCCTGGAACAGGGCCACAGAAAGACAGTGCAGTGGTATGCTCGAGACTTTGCTGAAATCCCTTGTAGACAATATAGTTGTAATTAAATATTGGTAAGTCCTGGAAGGCATGTTGGATATAGGCTGATGTGACATGCACCATCTTTTACTGTTTCCTGCCTCAGAGTGGGGTCAGAGTAATAACCTCACTCTTTGTGGGCCAAACATTAAGTTGCCTTTGGTCTCGATGCACTGTCATAATCAGATGGTATACTCAAACAGAATCACAGACTGCTACGGACTGGCCCAAAATCCCTGCGGGAAATGGTATGCGTGGAAGGCTCCAGCCATTGTGTCTCTTTAAGTAATCTGGATTTTCTGAATAGTTTTTTTTTTTTTTTGACGTACAACGCATTAAGAAAAAAGACTAGATACAAGTTACTTAGAAAATGTTAAACTGAGACAAAAATATGCTTTAAGACAGGTTATATAAAATAGATCAGACAATAGTGGTAAAATATTGTTTCACTTAATGCAAAAGTTCAGATTTTTGTAGGAATAATACAAAAAGTAGCTTTCCGTGTGTCGCATGCTATATTTATAAAATATAGAGCAATAAAGGGGGAAAATGCAGGAAAAGGGTTATTACTAAGAACTTTGAGGAAATGAATAAGAGTTTTCTGAGCAGGGGTTGTCATCACAGAGCACTCACGCTTTGAAAGAGTCTGAAAGCACTTTCTTCAAGCTTTACCGTTTAACAGCACTGTGAGTGTGGTACTTGTAAACAAGAATATTTTCTAGTTGGACAGAAACCTGCAGCCACACTACTTTATTCCCTGATGCTTTACTCACACATAAAGGTGCCACATATAGATGGATCCTAATAAAATAGATTGCCGTTGAAAAGTTCATTTTAGTAATTCAGTTCCATATGTGGAAACTAAAATATTGTAGCTACATCCAAAAATATTAATAGCCTTAGGAGATTTGGATTTAAAGTATATATTTTTTATTTTACCAACATGTTTCCCCTGAGTGGCAGTAATATTAATGTTTTGGAGCCACACAGCCAGCATCTCAACTTTAAATCTTGCACACTCTCGGTGCACACAATCAATAGATTAGGGTGATGGTAATAAAGCTTTCCAAAGTCAAACATATAGAACTCATTGCAAAAGATTAATTGCCAAACTAATGATGGAAATATCCTGGGACCTGGTCAGCAATTATAAAAATGCTCTACTGACAGTAAATATCTTTAAATCAATCAATCAATCAATCAAATTTTATTTGTATAGCACATTTTAGGAGCAAGGCATTTCAAGGTGCTTTACATAATTAAAAAACAAAATAAAAACATGTGACATTGAATAAACAGTAGGAAAGAGAAAGAGAATTAAACAATGTATATAATTTTTAGATGTCATTTTCTTCATTAACGTGTAAATGGAAACAAATTATTTCTAATTGATACATCTTTCATATTTCTGACTATTTCCTATCTTGGCCAAAATTGTAATTTTAAATGTAAATCTGTCAGGTGTGTAGACAGATGGTCAAAGACACCTTCTGCATGGATTAGTTAGGCCACAAATGATAATTTATAAAGAAGCTGCATACTGGCTTCATTTGGATTGAAAGTGAAGAAAAGAAGCTTGGCAGTAACCACAAAAAAATGTGGAAGCAACGGGGAGATTCAAAAGTTGTGTACAGAAACTTGAATATGTGCTTTGAAAATCAAAATTTGACTAGCAGGATCCCAGAGTCTGGAAAAAAAAAGTGGAGAGACACACAATCAAAGCTGCTAGAGAAACAATGTGAAATTTCCAGTTACTATTTGAGGAACCAAACTGTTTGCAGAGTAAGCCTTCTCCACCTTTTTAAGTCCAAAGTCAGCATTTCTGTAGACCACAAAATTATGAAGCATTCTTGCTTCCTTCATTTGACTAGCTTTATGGAGATGCTCTTTCATTTTCCAGTCGGCCCTGGCACCTGCCCACACTACTAAAAGGAACAACACCTGGTACTTAATTACCATGGCAACAGTCGAAGACAGCAAACCCAACAGCGTAGATGAGCTGAAAGCTGCCATTAAAGCAACAAGGGCTTCCTTCACTTCTTGTCGGTGTCATAGGCCAATTGTTCCCATTCTATGCTGCAGTCATGCATTAATTCATGGAAAAAAACAAAAACCTTCACCAAGTATTGAGTGCACGTTGTACATGACTAGACATACTTTATTTCACCCGGTGTGTTCTGAAACTATATAATATCACAGTTTCACTTTTTGATTTGATTTATTGAAATAAATAAATTTATTGGAGTCTCAAATCATATAGCACAAAAGAAGCAACGATGAACAAAAGTGCATTTGTTGATTAGCACTAATGTTTAATTTGCATTATTCCTTAAATTAATTATTATCATGTTATTTATTAGGGATGTGAGACACATTGTTTTTAACTCAACAGTTACAGATTGTATTGTTGCTGACAGTTTTCTTTTTATTTTCAAAACACTGGGTAAGCTACTATATACATGTAAAGTGACCAGAAAACGGGCCAACTGCTCATAAAACTTTAATTTATTCGTCACTAAACCTTGAGGAAGCTGTCCCCGTCAGTCATAATCATGTTTTTTTTTTTAAGATAACTGAAAAGATTCCAGTTACATTGTTTTCTTTTGTTTGTTTGTTTTTTGTTGTTGTTGCTTTTCCACTTTTCATCTTTGTTTATTCCCAGGTCTCTACTATAATTGTACTCTGACAAGCCATGTGGAGTAAAAATATAATTCCAGTCTTCAGGGATGTTCTCAGTTCCCCTCTGTGGTCTTTTCTTCTCTGGACCTTTTCATACTGAGATAAAGAGTAAATGGAACTTTCTTTGTTCTACCAAAATGTGTAATTTCTGAAATAGATGCCATTAGAAAGACTGCAAATAAGGGCAACACTTGGTGAATTTAATCATGAACCTTCATATATGCAGAATATGTTCATGTAAGATATTTTAGTGTAAACACTTTTTTATCTTGTGCAACTTATGCACTTGTCGGCTTCAGATAAAAAAGTAGACTTTAGAGATCTTGTTCTTTCTTACTTTAGAGGTTATTTGGCATCATTTGACAGTCTGTCACTCTGTCCCTGGAGCAACCTGCTTCAAGTACACTGCCTTTGTTCTTACAGTTTTTTTTTTTAGCATATGCCAAACTCACCACGNAGATCTCTTACAAGAGCTTTAGCTATGACAAAGATAAGAAAACTTTAAAACAAATACATCTTTAAAGTTTTTATTTCAGATCAACCAAAAATGTTAACAGCCCAGTTTTAAGGTGTGCTCAAGATCTTAATTGTTTTACCTTAGTATCATATCCACATACTGCCACTAAAAGATGGTGTACGCTCTACGATGATGACTGCATGCCTGTGCCAGAAAAAGTCGGGAAAAAGGAGAAATAAAAGATTACTCACCCATTGTAACTGTGATGAACTGATGCATCATTTTGTCTTCTAGCAGTGTTTCCATTTTTGAACAAATGCTTCACGGCAAGACACAGAAAAGAGTGAGTGCAATGAGATATCAAGTAGCTTAAACCCAAGGCAACAAATTCCTCTTGAAGTGACTCGGTTGTGGTGTTGCATGCGAAAGGGAAAACTGATGGCCTAATTGATGGAAACACTATATTTCACATGATTTCAAGATATTCAGATGAGAATATCCCACAGTGAGCTAAATTTTTGAAAATGGATTATGATGAATGTTATTTCCACGGATAATCACGCTGATTATGAGCAGTCTTAACTTTTCACCATAGGTGTAGGAGGCCATAATCAAATCTGATATAATCAAACCTGCAGGATCCAAATGTAGAAATTAATCAAAATGTGTTGATCGCCAGAAATTGTATCTTTTCTCAATGTGTGTTTTAGGATGTAGAAAGTAATACCATACATTTATGGTAACATTAAAGAAAACCCTCTGTCAATTTTAGGACTATATCTTGTAAACAATCTGGTTTTTATCAGGTTCTCAAGTTTTCATGGTCTTCCTTGTTTCTTAAAGAAGTCCTTTACTTTTAAAATTCTTGAGCAGTATGTATGTGAATGTTTTCCATTCACAGAATCCTTTCATGTATTTAGTTGGAGAGATGTTCACCCTTGTTGCAACTGAATCCATTTTACTTAATTATGCCATTGCTCCAAGGTCTCCTTGGTTACAGTTACTCACAGAAGAAATACATTTTATTCCATGTGTCATTTTATATGTCAAAATAAGCTTAATTGCTATTAATGATATCAATATAATTCATTTTATCAGATCTGCATGCATTACTGTTTTTCTTTTCTTTACTTATCTGTATAATCACAGCATTTGGGCAGTTTTTATTTCACAAGTGTAGTTTGTCTTGTGGACTGCAATTTCTTTTTCCTCTTTATTTTAAGACAACCAAGGTTAGCACTGCTGCAGCACTATTTGCACTTTTTGTACTTTTTCTTGGAATACCAATTCCTCCAGTCTAATTTTGTTAAAAGACACAGAAAGGAAGACAGAATATACTTGATACAATGCAATCATTAAAAGCATGCAAAAGTTGACCAAAAGTGAGTAGGCACCTCATTAGCAGAACAAGATAGTTTTGTGGACATTTTAGATTTAATTGCTGTAGTCTTATGAACAAAAAAGTCAAATTTGTGAAAGTACACAGCAGCAGAAATAATAGCAATGATTTTGTCAAAAAATAAAAAAAAAGCTTTAGGATTTCTCCCTCTTTTTTTTTTTTAACAAGTCTAGAAAAATGTTTAGATCTGGTCTTTTTCGCCGTTTCATTTTAGGGAGACCGTTAGATCTCCAAGATAGAACCTGTGTAGTTATGTAAGATTAGTTTTCTTACATAGTTGTAAAACTTTGTGACACATTCTCTTTTAGCTAGGAATAGACTCATTTATCCAATGGCATACCTTTCTCTTTGAGATAGCACTTGTTTTAATAGGTGCCACTTGATCCAGAATGGATGAGCATTCTCTATTAAAGCACTGGATTAAAGTGTTTACATAACTTCCATCAGAAAGCAGAGAGGTGTCAATAATGACAGACAATCTCTCAGCAGAAACCCCAGTCATTATGTGTGTGTGAGCCTTTAATTTAGCTTAAAACTAAATTGAAGGTCAATAAATTATGTTTACTCAGTTGTGCGTCCTCCACAAATAGATTGGCCATACTGATGGCCGGAGAAAAGACAAGGTCCAATATATGGCCTTTTACATTTGGGGCTGACATGATGGCATGGAATACAAATATAAATAGCAATCAACTCAGTAGCAGATAAGGTGTGGCCAAGCCATGGACAGGCGACACATTTCTGCTTCACCTTCTATAATTAGCATTGAACTTTGTCGTAGTTGAGAATAGGACCATTTAAAGACAGTTGTGTTACTTTTACTCACAACTGCTGGTGCTTTTACACCATTTCATGTTGAGTTTGTTGGGGTTTTTTTTTTTTTTCCTTCGATAAGGTCAGTCTGGTCCACAAAACAGGCATTCCACAAAAAAAAAAAAAACCTGTGGGGTAATTCTTTGCCCTTATTTCACTACAGGAAAGAAAACAAGGCATGTGTTCCCCATGGTGTTTTCGTATTTGGATTATAAATTGCCTGCAGTACGAAACGACCTGTCCTAAAATGCTTCTGAACAGGTATCACACCATGACACTGGTTAAAGCTTGCTTCTTTAGCCCACCTCCTCCCTTCCCTTTGTTCTCATTAACAGACCACTTTGAAGAGAAAGCGGTCTCAGCGTGAGACATTGTGTGTCAGAGAATAATAAAAAAACGAATAGATGCCTGAGTCAAGTTAAACAATTTATGTCAAGTTGTTTGAGAAACTGCCTGTGTTTATGGAAGATAAAGAATCACCGCAGAGCTTTCAGATGATCACCGCATGGGTTTTGGTTTTCAGCGTGACTTTAAAGATGCATCTGAATGGTTTCAAAATGCAGCATGACCAGGTGGAAAATCACAGATACAGACGTGAATGCTGCGGTAAGGGCTTTTCCATCCAGCTTCACATGTGGGAGACGCTGCAAGGGAAAAAAAAATCCTTCCTTGCTGCCAGTTTGCAGAAGACATTTTCTGCCACCGGCCACGTGGCTCAAAAACTGAGTGTACTTAAAGCTGTTCATATCCTAATTTCCTCATAATGAAGCTGGGAAAATGAAATGTTAATCATCTATTATCTTGGATACTGACTTAAACATAGAAAATCAAACTTCAAAGCAGTCAATTAAAGCCTCAAATTAAATGTCTTTTTTTTCATTAAGTAAAAGTGACATATATTGGCAGGGGTCGGTGGGGGTTGGAGGAGTAGAAAAGCTGAAAATGCTGTTGACTTAAAAAAACAAAAAAAAAACAAGGCTTTATATATTTATTTTTTTATTCTCAAGTCATACTGAGCTTCAAAGAAACTTAACAGATTTTATATTGCACAAATTTAAAAAGTCTTATGGGTAAAAACAGTTTCTTGTATTGCACATTTGTGCAGTGGAATAAATTCTTAGAGAATGCAAACAATTCTTTGAATATTTTTATATCAACTCTTAAACAGTGATTACAGAATTGTATTAGCTGTAGGGATCCAGTTGTTGAGCACTTTGCATGTCTTTGTGAGAACCCTATTGTGTATTTTTTTTTAGTATTCTAGGATTTGTAAATAATCATGTCTATTCTTTTTTTTTCTTTTTTTTATTGAAAAACATGTTGTTTTTTTCCCCTAATTGGTGTATTTTCATTAAGCGTAATTTCAATTTGTGCAATTTTATTGTTGTGAATGCAGCTGGTGATATGATGGTAAGATTTCACAGTGCTCTTTTCTTTTGGGACACATGATACCAAAGAAGAAATATCTAGTTTACTATAAAGCTCCCTTAAGGTGAAGGGGAAAAAAAATGTTTTGCTGAATTCAGACCTTTTCCTCTGGTTTATAATTTGTGGTTTCTGAGTGATTGTACTCGATCTGTTTACTGACAGCAGCCATGTTGCAAGTCTATTTTAATCACTGGCTGTAAAAGGCCAGAACCTAACCAAGAGTCAGGTGCTGTTCATTAGGTCAGTCAGTCAGATGGCAGGGTATGACTTACATCCCCCCTGGGCTGTCATGAAAACAAGATTTTGTCAAACATAGTGAAAGTCAACATCAGGCATCTATTGAACCCTGGAACAGGGCCACAGAAAGACAGTGCAGTGGTATGCTCGAGACTTTGCTGAAATCCCTTGTAGACAATATAGTTGTAATTAAATATTGGTAAGTCCTGGAAGGCATGTTGGATATAGGCTGATGTGACATGCACCATCTTTTACTGTTTCCTGCCTCAGAGTGGGGTCAGAGTAATAACCTCACTCTTTGTGGGCCAAACATTAAGTTGCCTTTGGTCTCGATGCACTGTCATAATCAGATGGTATACTCAAACAGAATCACAGACTGCTACGGACTGGCCCAAAATCCCTGCGGGAAATGGTATGCGTGGAAGGCTCCAGCCATTGTGTCTCTTTAAGTAATCTGGATTTTCTGAATAGTTTTTTTTTTTTTTTGACGTACAACGCATTAAGAAAAAAGACTAGATACAAGTTACTTAGAAAATGTTAAACTGAGACAAAAATATGCTTTAAGACAGGTTATATAAAATAGATCAGACAATAGTGGTAAAATATTGTTTCACTTAATGCAAAAGTTCAGATTTTTGTAGGAATAATACAAAAAGTAGCTTTCCGTGTGTCGCATGCTATATTTATAAAATATAGAGCAATAAAGGGGGAAAATGCAGGAAAAGGGTTATTACTAAGAACTTTGAGGAAATGAATAAGAGTTTTCTGAGCAGGGGTTGTCATCACAGAGCACTCACGCTTTGAAAGAGTCTGAAAGCACTTTCTTCAAGCTTTACCGTTTAACAGCACTGTGAGTGTGGTACTTGTAAACAAGAATATTTTCTAGTTGGACAGAAACCTGCAGCCACACTACTTTATTCCCTGATGCTTTACTCACACATAAAGGTGCCACATATAGATGGATCCTAATAAAATAGATTGCCGTTGAAAAGTTCATTTTAGTAATTCAGTTCCATATGTGGAAACTAAAATATTGTAGCTACATCCAAAAATATTAATAGCCTTAGGAGATTTGGATTTAAAGTATATATTTTTTATTTTACCAACATGTTTCCCCTGAGTGGCAGTAATATTAATGTTTTGGAGCCACACAGCCAGCATCTCAACTTTAAATCTTGCACACTCTCGGTGCACACAATCAATAGATTAGGGTGATGGTAATAAAGCTTTCCAAAGTCAAACATATAGAACTCATTGCAAAAGATTAATTGCGAAACTAATGATGGAAATATCCTGGGACCTGGTCAGCAATTATAAAAATGCTCTACTGACAGTAAATATCTTTAAATCAATCAATCAATCAATCAAATTTTATTTGTATAGCACATTTTAGGAGCAAGGCATTTCAAGGTGCTTTACATAATTAAAAAACAAAATAAAAACATGTGACATTGAATAAACAGTAGGAAAGAGAAAGAGAATTAAACAATGTATATAATTTTTAGATGTCATTTTCTTCATTAACGTGTAAATGGAAACAAATTATTTCTAATTGATACATCTTTCATATTTCTGACTATTTCCTATCTTGGCCAAAATTGTAATTTTAAATGTAAATCTGTCAGGTGTGTAGACAGATGGTCAAAGACACCTTCTACGTGGATTAATTAGGCCACAAATGACAATTTATAGAGAAGCTGCATACTGGCGAAGTGTTTCATTTGGATTGAAAGTGAAGAAAAGAAGCTTGGCAGTAACCACGAAAAAATGTGGAAGCAACGGGGAGATTCAAAAGTTGTGTACAGAAACTTGAATCTGTGCTTTGAAAATCAAAATTTGACGAGCAGGATGCCAGAGTCTGGAAGAAAAGTGGAGAGACACACAATCAAAGCTGCTAGAGAATCAATGTGAAATTTCCAGTTACTATTTGAGGAACCAAATTGTTTGCAGAGTAAGCCTTCTTCACCTTTTTAAGTCCAAAGTCAGCATTTCTGTAGACCACAACATTATGAAGCATTCTTGCTTCCTCCATTTGACTAAATTTATGGAGATGCTCTTTCATTTTCCAGTCGGCCCTGGCACCTGCCCACACTACTAAAAGGAACAACACCTGGTACTTAATTACCATGGCAACAGTCGAAGACAGCAAACCCAACAGCGTAGATGAGCTGAAAGCTGCCATTAAAGCAACAAGGGCTTCCTTCACTTCTTGTCGGTGTCATAGGCCAATTGTTCCCATTCTATGCTGCAGTCATGCATTAATTCATGGAAAAAAACAGAAACCTTGACCAAGTATTGAGTGCACATTGTACATGACTAGACATACTTTATTTCACCCGGTGTGTTCTGAAACTATATAATATCACAGTTTCACTTTTTGATTTGATTTATTGAAATAAATAAATTCATTGGAGTCTCAGATCATATAGCACAAAAGAAGCAACGATGAACAAAAGTGCATTTGTTGATTAGCGCTAATGTTTAATTTGTATTGTTCCTTAAATTAATTATTATCATGTTATTTATTAGGGATGTGAGACACATTGTTTTTAACTCAACAGTTACAGATTGTATTGTTGCTGACAGTTTTCTTTTTATTTTCAAAACACTGGGTAAGCTACTATATACATGTAAAGTGACCAGAAAACGGGCCAACTGCTCATAAAACTTTAATTTATTCGTCACTAAACCTTGAGGAAGCTGTCCCCGTCAGTCATAATCATGTTTTTTTTTTTAAGATAACTGAAAAGATTCCAGTTACATTGTTTTCTTTTGTTTGTTTGTTTTTTGTTGTTGTTGCTTTTCCACTTTTCATCTTTGTTTATTCCCAGGTCTCTACTATAATTGTACTCTGACAAGCCATGTGGAGTAAAAATATAATTCCAGTCTTCAGGGATGTTCTCAGTTCCCCTCTGTGGTCTTTTCTTCTCTGGACCTTTTCATACTGAGATAAAGAGTAAATGGAACTTTCTTTGTTCTACCAAAATGTGTAATTTCTGAAATAGATGCCGTTAGAAAGACTGCAAATAAGGGCAACACTTGGTGAATTTAATCATGAACCTTCATATATGCAGAATATGTTCATGTAAGATATTTTAGTGTAAACACTTTTTTATCTTGTGCAACTTATGCACTTGTCGGCTTCAGATAAAAAAGTAGACTTTAGAGATCTTGTTCTTTCTTACTTTAGAGGTTATTTGGCATCATTTGACAGTCTGTCACTCTGTCCCTGGAGCAACCTGCTTCAAGTACACTGCCTTTGTTCTTACTGTTTGTTTTTTTTTAGCATATGCCAAACTCACCACGTAAGTTATTTTTACAGCTTTTCTTGTCAGATTTACTTGCACACATTAAGATCACAAAAATATATCCTAATTTTAGCGTTGCATCCACTGTTGAATTGTTTTACCAATTTTTTTAAAGGCTAGAATTATAAACCGTAATTGGTAATGTCATTAGGTAAGGCTTAATTTAAATGGCTGATCAAATAACAAAAAAGCAGGGCACGTCTCGTCTTTCAGTTTAAAGACTCAGTGTGGAGTTTAATTGGAGCTGTAGACTTTATTCAAAATGTTTTAAATACAAATGAAAGAAAAGCACAATAGCATCAAATAAAGCAATATAAGAACAATGCTAATTAAATAAGAAGGTGGGCAGCTGTTTAAAAAAACATTATGAATTCAATTTAGAAATCAAAGTAGTACCAGTTAACAGACCTTTAAAAATAAAAAAAAAATATGGACATGTTTCAAGTATCCACGAACAAAGCAAAGTTTCAGGGGCAATTTTTGAACTTTTACTGACAGATTGAAAAGGGCATAGCAACCCTTATGCATGAAAATAAAAAGAGAAAAAAAAAACAACAATAAGTTGACTGGTTCAGATGTTTAACTTAATTTAGACTTACACAAAGCTACTCTTTTTGTTGTCATGCATCTCTTTTCCACCTTTAAATCCTCCCCAATTAAAAGTTTCCTCCTTCAAAATAACTGTGTTTCTTAGAAATCTATTTTTATTTTTTACATGTAAATAGCAAGAGAAAGTGGATCATTATTCTGAGCTCAGTGTACCTGCCTGTACATTTCCCCTACTTCGGATCAGAGAGCAGAGATATTCAACAGACTGAAGGTAGACCTCATTAGTAAGCATCAATACTTAATATACAGGCCTCAGCAGAGGTCACTATAGCCCAGTGGCAAATAGATCTCACTGAGGTTTCCTTTTGGGTTTTTATCACTTGGCATGGCATGGTATGTTATGTTCACACTCCAGCTCTGGTACTGCATGGGAACCTTAATCAATTATTAGATTTAAACTATATATAAAATATGCATTTTGGAGAACTTGCCTCACAAGACGTTCAGTTTTCAGGAAGAAGCAAACTGTTGCATTGTGTATGGCCGTATTGTACAAACATCATTGTATGCTGTACGCTGGTGAGCGGGGATCTTTTTGGAATATGGTCAACAGATGACACGGCCGTTGATCTGTTTTGACAGATTATTCCCTCCAGGCAAATGCTGCCGTTTTTTACTCCGGGGATACTCTCATAAAACACTTGACTCACATTTTCTAAGTCAGTATGGATAAAATTGAAATACAGCATACCACACGTTCTCTTCTGGTCTCTCTCTCTCTCTTTTTTTTTTTTTTGTTTTTGTTTTGGTCAGCATTAGTTTTCTGACCTTATACATGTTTTTTCATTCCTGCAGAACAAGATCATCCTGGACCCTCTGACATTCAGCGAGGCTCGTTTCAGGCCCTCTTTGGAGGAGCGCTTGGAGAGCATCATCAGTGGGGCTGCGCTAATGGCTGACTCATCGTGCACACGCGATGACCGCCGCGAACGGATTGTGGCTGAATGCAACGCTGTTCGTCAGGCCCTGCAAGACCTGTTGAGCGAGTACATGAACAATGTAAGTGCAAATCAAACAAACATGCTTTTAAACGTGTTGAGTTTTTTTAAACATGCTATTTACATTTTTAATGTAAATTATTATATATATATATATATATATATATATATATATATATATATATATATATATATATATATATATATATATATATATATATATATATATATCCACAATGTATTTGTGTTCATGTGAGAAGCACATATTTACTTTTCTACTGTTCAATATTTTCTCGCATTTCTTTCATGTAGGTGTTGCTTATCAGTCACTTCGTCCTTTTGTAAGGCTTCTGTTGGGCTTTGCTGAGTTTTTCTTTATCTGTTTCAGGAGTTAAGGAACAAACATCGTATATGATGTACATGAAAAAGAACCCCTTAGGTATATAGGTGATGCTGGATTGTTTATTCTTGAATTGATCTGAAGGCAGATGAAAGAAAATGAATAATCCACTCGCTCTATGTTTTTATCAAGTGCAAAGTCCCGAGTCTGTAAAGTATATTGGTAATTTCCTTACCATCTGTTACTTTTTTGTGAATCCCTGTGGTATCATTTCTATCAGAGTGCTGCTGCAAGCAGGTTTGATAATGACAAAAGATGACAGTGCAAAGTGAGGTGTTGGTAAAAGTCAGCTCTGATGTGTTGAGAATAGATGCCATGAGGATCATGTCTGTTTTCAGGACATCACTGTGTTAGGAATTAGGAAAATACTATCTATATATGTAGAAATATATGTTTTTATGTTTTTTGAGTTCGGTAATGCAGGGCAGCCTGTTAAGCGCCATTGAGGATTCTGTGGCCTCTACTCTCGCTCCAGTTTTATGCTCCTGATGTTTCATTTGACTCTAAAGTTACTTAAGAACCTATAATATAAGACATAGGAGCAGCATTTTCAGTATTTTTCTGAGCCCTCCTTCCACAAGGAGAAATATTTGGAGGAAGACTTTGTTCCATCTTCCCGGTATCTAGCGAAGTCTTGCTTTCTCTCACCACCTCAATAAGCCGGATATGTCGACATGTTGAAAATCGTTTTCTTTCAAATTGCTTCTTACAGCTTTTATGGTTCCTCCAAAGTCATTTGAAGTACTTCACAGATTCTGAAAATAACCTTTGATTATTGCTTATTAGTAACAACATCCACACACAAAGAACATTGTTGCCAATTGGAAAAAGAAAGGATATTCAACTTTCTGACCAGCTAATGACTGTAAATGGCACAAAGTCTGTTTATAGGTTTAAAACTCACCTTCACATCAACAATTGTCGCAAGTCTTTCTACAAATCTTCCTTTATAATTATGCCATGTTGCAGATTAAAACTAGAATCTGAACCAAAACCAACCAGATATTGTCTTTTGTAAGTTTTCCAAAACTTGGTACAACAAATGAGGAAAATTGTGCTTAGGGCAATCAATATTTTTCTTTATTCATTCAACTTTTGGCAGGAAAATGTTACAATGGAAAAGTCTGTGTATTTACTTTGTGTGTTTGTGTGTGTGTTTACTTTGGCACTTGGTTACCAGAAAACATGCTCATCTCTTAGCAACTCTTAGCAACAGAACAGATGTTGTTATTGTTCAAAAAACATATGATTTCTTCTTCGGAAATACTACTTATCTTACATTACTTAAAACAGCACAAATTTTAAAGTGGAGATAAAGGAATAACCTGCTTTTAGATCTGCCCTCTATCCCATTAAACACTTGAGTGATCAGCTTGGGTGTGCTGTCATTGACAGTCTAACCAACACAACCACAGAGGCTGACTTGTTACGAATGCCGGTTGACACGTATGGTGAGATCTCACAGCAGTGTGTGACCAAGCTAGTATGAGTATTAGCTACTTGGCTGTGGGTGCAACCTACATACTCATCTTCCAAAACTCAACTAACAAATATAGTTTATTTACAGATGTGACTCTATTTAAAGGGACATAAACAATGTTTCTAAGGCTTTGCCAAGATAGACTTCTACAACAAAGAAAAAAAAAACAAAATAAAACAAAAACAAATTCCCATCATAAATTGTTCATGCTTGGAGTGGTCATTGTTAGTTGCAATCTACAGGCATCATTTGTGGTAAGACAGTGATCACTGGTTAACTTAGAAATTTGAACCATATTTTCTTTCTCTGTAGAATTGTATTTTGTTGCTTACTTGTTTGCAGTACTTGGACAGTTACAGCTTTTTTTTTTCTTTCTTTTTTTTTACTGAAGCACAAAAACTAATAAGATACAGTCACTGTTACAAAATAACCCTCGCTTGCCTGCTGCTGGTTACTTATTGGTTCATTAGAAGCAATGGTATCATCATCTGTCCTACTAAGATTGCACTTGGAGTCTCCGTTGGTTGTTGTAGCCTGAAGTATGGCCATCTGTGAACAAAGCTGCTTGGGTGGTAATAATACTTACGGCAGCAATTCTGCTTATAAATATTATGTATTAATAATTATTTCCAGTACTTGAGAGTTAGTCACTTAGGGCTAAGCTGAGAACATTTGTGATATCTAAGCAGGCTTTTAGATCAGCTGCTGTTTCAAAGAAGGAATCAGATGTTAAGACTGAGAAGCTGAGCTCTAAATAAACCATTGTTAAAATGTAGGTCAGCCTTAAAACTGCTTAAAGAAATCAATTTAATTTTAATAAAAATACATTTGCAGGTTTTTTTTGTATTTGTTTTTCAGGCTGCTGCTCATAAGTCCACTTTTGACCAATTTGTAACTCAAAGGATAGATAATGGATTTATTGTCTTCTTCATTTGGATAATTAATCCTTAAGATATATTTAATAATACATAAAACTTTTATAAATTCTCCAAACTGGCAGTGAACAGACGAGTGCTACAAAATGTACACAGGTGTTTTAGTGTTTGTGGTAATGCATATGAAAAATGTATCTTATTTTTAATTAAATTGTTATTTTTGATATGATCAGCACCATCCTTTTTCCCTGCAAGTCTCTAACCCTTATCATTCCAGAATCTTAAAATGGAAATAAGCCATCTACAGCATGGGCTTAAAATAGAACACAACATGCTCAGGAAAATAAATAAATAAATAAAAATAACGGGACATCTTTTGCTGTATTTGGGATCAGTGACTTCAGTTTCTTGTCATTCTACTGTCAGAAGGAAACCATTACTACAATTGGTTTGGGCTGCTCTAGTCAGATCAATTAGCGAAATCGGATATTTTTGATGTGAGAAACAACAGGACAGGCACCCGTCTACATCTACACTTTATGTCAAAATAATCGGAGATTCTTTGACTTGAAACAGACATGCTGTTTACACAACACTGTCAAATTATTCCATCTGTTGGTGTTTTTCTATGTAAAAACACACAGTAGAATAGTATAGATGCAGCGTGTTTAAGGGGCTTAAAAACACAGAAGATATTTGATTGTTATTTGAATGTTTCATAGATGTTCCTTTCCTGTCACCCTTACAAAAATACAAACAAGATAGTGTTTCTGAACACCCACATCCTTTTTCTACTCCCAAGTCAAGCCAGCTTTTTCCTGAAGTAATTGTGCATTGGTTCATTAGGCCCATGAGTTGTGTTTCAGAGGCTACAGCTGGGAGATTGTTGACAGCCTCTGGCTGTCCAGGCTAAGAACTGAGAGTAAATCATGGAAGCATTACAACAAAATGCTTCCCTTTTTAGCTCAACTACCCCGATACAGCCTAAATCAGCAACCCGGAGTGATTTCAGAAGAGGATATTGCTATGGACCTGCTCATAGAGAGCAATGTTAATGAGATTGAAATGTGAAACTTAAAAATGTTTATTTTTAATCAGTTTTAATTTATGGAAACAGAAAAGAACATTCTTTCATACTCCAAATTACCTTGCTAAAGCTCATATTAATCCAATACAATTTCCACTGTATAGTGTTATGTTAGTTCTCTGGAAAGTCTTGGAAAAAACTGATTTGAAAAGTATTCTCAGTTTTTCCAATTAAGAAAGGTCCGTCTAAGAAAGATGGATAGAACAAATAGAACAAATTGCCTATTTGTTCTTATTGATAAAAATATGGCTCAAAAGGTAACCAGTTCTATTCTATATCCAGAAGTATGTATGTAATCAATTCAACCCAAGCCAATCCTATAGATTCAAATTCACATTGTCAAATTCAATTTGTTATACTTGTTTCTAAAAAGTTATATGTTTAATGAAGTCCAACTAATTGGATTGATCAAGTATTTCTCCTGAGCAAGTATATGATGAGTCCACTCCTTCGTCTAGATGGGGATTAATGTTGCACAATATATAGTTAAAAATAAAAAAAAAATAAAATTGACATTGCATTTTTTCCCTAAACCTGCAATATGTATTGCAATTTAAGCCAATACACTAATTTTCAATGTGCCAGGAATAGCGCATTGAGTTATGCTGTTCCTCTGCCATCTTGTAAATAGTTAATCTGGACTGATTTCTTCTCTTTTAGTGAATGTTACAACTATGATTTTTGTTTGTATTTGAGAGTTATTCTTATTGTTAGAGTTGGATGATGATAGCAGGTGCAATATGCCTATTTTTGTTTGTCCTCTGTTTCTCTTATTCCTTCACTGTGTCTATTCACACTTTGGGCAATGTCATCAATGTCTGTCGTGAACATCTGCTGCTGTAAGACTCTGTTCAACTGGCTGAATATTACATTAGCATGAAAAATACACCCGTGCTGCCCATATTAGAAACCACCACTGCCCATACAAATACCACATGACCGACCCCCACATTAAAGTTGACCAATTTCAATGTTAATGCTAACATAGTGTGCATTGCTTTCAAAAACATGATCATTTTGGGAAGCTCAGTCGACTTGATCCTGTCCCATCTCTCAAAAAAGTCCAGAGTCCAAAACTTACAAGAGTTTGCTTAAATTTTGCATTATGTCTAGTCAAACACAGCAAACCGTCTCACATCTTATCTTGTGGTGTTATACCAATGGTTAGATGTGATGTTCTCCCAGAGCATGCCCGGGGTTTTCTTTTGGTTCTCTGATTTCCTCCACCACACCAAAAGTGTCCATGTTTGAGATTCTTTTTATTTCATCAATGGAGTGATGTGTGTTGTGTGTGATGGGTGTACCCTCTCTTTTACCTGATGATAGCTCCATCCCTCTCTAACCAGGAGCGGGATGAAGTGGCTATAGAAAAGGAATGATTGAACGAATGAATCATAACATGCGGTGAGAAAGTTTCTTGGTCTGTAAAGGAGGCGGCTGAATAGAACATTTCCTTTTCAGTACGTAATGATAACTTACACATGTTTGTCAAAGCAATGATTGACCACCAACAGTCTGAAAGAGTGGCTGCATATATTACGTTATTTATTATTTTTTTTCTTTTTTCAAGTTTACAAAAGTAATGTAAGCATCCTGTTGCCTTTATGTTTCCTCTTCCGTCTTCATAAGTGCCCCCACCCTACCAACACAAATTTTTATAGGAAGCTTGAACCACAGCACAAGGTTAATCAATGTGGTAGCGGGCAATAAATTAGGTCCAAGTGACAGGAGAATGTCCATACCTGTCTCGGCTGCTGGTGATCTGTGATTGGTGACAGCAGGCCCGGCTCCCTGGCCGGTGCTGAATCATCAGGAGCAGCTGATTTAGTTACGGCAGCTCAGACAGGGCCAATCTATCAATTGATCTGGGGTGTAATGCATTACTAGCTTGGGTCAAGGGAGCCGGGGCAGAATATAGCCATAGCCAAGAGCCATGGCAGCTGAAAGAGGGCAACTCTGCAAAACTGTGTACAGCTGAGAGAAGGATTTAGGGAGTGTGATAGCCAGCACACGAATGTCACAGCAAGTTGGATGTGGGACATAAAACTAAACAGGACTTGTGAGGTAGGAGGATCATTAGGGGGAAACTGATGGCCGTGTTGCTCGCATAGCTCCTCTGAGAGTTGCCATGTAGAATGCTCTAGCAACTGTTGGGTTATCTAATAACACATTGACTGGCAACATGTGTTAAAGTATGGCTTCTTACTGAGTTAAAATCAAATATTTTCCTACACTGTATAGGAAGGGAGAACTTTTTGTCATTGACATTAATTAAATCCAGCTAAATTTTTCCTGCTTGCAGTGGGTCAGGTTTACCAAAAATATTTTCTATTTTGAATCACAGAATATGATGCAGAGTAAAACGCCATAATCAGAAATTGGTGCACTCTATCTACCTGATTGGCTCTTCGTCAACCGGTGTTGGGATGTGGTGGGTAAACTACAAATCCATTGATAACTGCAGTCAAGAAAATGGCCAGTTTGAGGTCATGTTTGTGACCTGTCTGCAACACCTCCTCAGATGTTTTAAAGACAACTCAATAATTCAAGAATTTTGAATTCTTGACTTAATGAAATATTGGTCATCCAAAAATGACCCAAGACAAAAAAATCCAGACAGTAAATTTAGTCTGATTTAATGAATGACATGAACAAAGTAATGTTTTTTTATACCATACATATACATAGATATCTGATTCAGTTGTATCTCCTTTAACTATATTATCTCATTCTCTCTCCTGCTTGTCTCGGTAAAAAACAAAAAGATGTGACCACTTGAATTTAAAATTAAGAAAGGAAAAAATATTCTCTAAAATCCTAACCATGGTACTGGTTTTTAGAAAGCCCCAGGTCTGATATTCACAGCTTTTTTTTTCTTAAAGCTGAGCTCACGTGGGCGTCCCCAACTAGATAACTTTACAAAACAATGTTGTGTTTTTTTTTAAATTATGTTTGTTTTCTTGCTACATGCTATTCTATTGCAGACCTATGATAAAGTAAAAAAGTAAAAGAAAAAAAAAAGTCAAATATTTTCTAAAATGCCTGGAGACAAATTAGGATATACAGTAGTGTTTGATAATTTTAGATTCTTGAGAAACATTTGTCTGCTTCTCTGCCACTACATGTCTACAAAACAAAAGCAAGAACAACAAAAAAAAGCTCAAATTAATGAAAACACTATACTACAGAAAAAAACATGTTGTGATCATGCTCTGCAACATATTGACATTTGCAACATACTGACCTTAAGATCACAGTAGGGAACAGTTGTAAGATGTGCAAAGAGAGGCAGTGAAGCCCTGCAGAATTTTCTAAAGATAAATGTGTGTGTGAGTGTGTACATCTGCTCGAGGGTGTTGTCTAGAGTGAAGAACAAGTTTTTGTCTAAAAGGATTACAGTTTGCTTTAAAGTGATATTCTAAAACTCTAACAAATATGCAAATACAAAAAAACAAAACAAAAAAAAAACAATTTCATGTCATTCTTAATTTGGAAACATGTTTTACATAGCACAAATTGTTTCTAAGTAACGAAATAAAACTTGTAAAACTAAAGCCAGGAAATACCATTAATTGGAAATGTAAAACACTTATCTTTGTTCAGTAGTCAACACACCAACCTCTACAACTTTGAGACATTTAATTTTGCAGCCACAAACTTTCTTTTGGTTAAAGATGAACTGTTTTCTACAACCATCTTTCACTGCAATTACAGCCAGAAGTCTGGTATGTTGTTACCAACTTGGACATGTACTAAAGTTGTTGACAGTTTTATTTGCAAAACAGCTTAAGTGTAAAAAATCAGGTGCATAAGCAGCAAGTGAATTTTAAGTCTAGGCATGTCTTTTCACAAAAAGTTAAAATGATTAAAAACAGAAAAATTAGAGACTGTACACTAAGGATAAATATACAATATAAAAATAATACTACTATGCAGTAATTAAAAATAGCATACTTGGATCAAAAGAAATGCGCAACATTCATGTCTTGTGCATTTTAAAATGTACAAGATATGAATGTATACAGTGTTTGTGAATAGAAGACAGCAATATACTATTTACAAGAAGAAAGCTGTGCAAGTAACAGCAGTAACGTAAGTTGTGGTGGTTATGTCTAACAGCTGCTGGGAGAAAGGATCTGCAATGATGCCTCTGTGCACCTAAGATGCAGCAGTCTGTCACCAAAGGAGCTCTCCAGTCCATGCATGTGGAGGGAGATATTGACCAACAGTAATTTCATTTTAGCCAGATTTCTTCTGTCTCCCATCACCTGCACTTGAAGGGAGGCCGGAGTTGTTAACCAGCTACACTATAGAAGATGCCTGATGCCACTACAGTGTCAAAAAAGAGCATCCCCTCCGCTCCAAAAGGCTTCAGTTTCCTTAGTAAGTATTGTCTGCTCTGGCCCTTCATGTAAAGAGCATCAGGGTTATGACTCCAGCCCAGGTTATTGTTCAGGGGAACACCCAGGTCCGTACGAGAGTCCACTCAAAGTCAAAGTCGTGGTACATCACCCTCTCCCTAAGTTGAAGGAGTGTGTGATGGCTGAGAACTGACAGGTGTGAAATTCAGAAAAGAAAAGCAGGCCGTCGTCACAAATGAGGGGGATTGCGCAGGGGGGACTGGGCTTGGGGGAGCAGTGAGTGTCTGATCAAACTTGACTCCTTAGGCTCTTCCAAACCCCATGGATTCTGTTCTCCTGCAGCTACTCCTCCTTGTTTACTGATCTAAAGGATCTCTTCTTCTCCTTGAGGAGAGCCTTTATTCCAGGGTTGGTCTAGAGTTAGTTATTGGAGAAACACTCTGCCCTAATGAAGGGCGCAGTGTTTTCCACACACAAGTTAATGCAATCCATGGTGCAGTCTGGAATCTTGTTAATGTTCTCCCCATGAGGTATATAAAGCTCTTCCCACTTAGCAAAGCTAAAACAGTCCCTCAGATTTTCTTCGGTCTCTTCAGACCGTATCCTCACTGTGTGTGTCACAGCTGGTTCTCTGTGCAGAAGGAGTCTACACACAGGTTAAACCTATACGCAGGTTTTAGATGAACCAAGTTGTGATCTGTATCTGTACCTTCTCCTCCAGTCACCATATTTTGATGACAGTACATGTCCCAAGTCTCTTCCTCCTCACCTTGCAGGAAATATTGTGTCACTTAATGGGCTATGACTATGGAGAGCTAACGGCTGAGGTTTGGTGTAAACAATAGATGGGACCGTGGCTGCTCTCGGAGCACAAGTACTGTTAAAAAAAGTTGTCCATATAACAGTCAGCTGCATTGTGTGAAAAAGCAAGGTGGCACACAACATATCTGAAAAAAAAATAAATAAAAGAGAAAACTCAGGATTGAGTAGGAGCTGCTGGAACAGGGTGCCTGCTCTTGTGGCGCCGGAAGCGGAGGTGGTGGAAGGTTTGTGGTAATATGACAAAATGTTACAAAAGATCAACTGGAGGAAACACCCTGCATAGCATGTAGATAAGTCTCCCAGTAGAATCCACTTGCTTATTGAAATAGGACATCTATCAGACACTCATAGCTGTTTCCTTTATCATTTATACTGAGTGTCAACTATTTTAAGAGCTGTTTTTTTTTTCTTCATCTCTCTTTCACTCTTTCACTTGTTCCGTGCAATATCTGAGACTGCTTCTTTTTAGTTCAATAATGAATTAGATTTTAATGCAAATGAACTGAGCAAAATTAATATCAAGAATACATGTTTGGTTTCTTCATGTGTTATTCCTGCTGTTTGTTCATTCTTTCACTAATTTCCTCTTACATCATTGCCCCTCCAGATTTAGCACTCCCACCACTTTAAATGTCGTCCACACAGCAATAAATCATTGGTTCCCCATACTCTCACTCCCATCTGTCAACTCCTAATGTACCGCACGACAAGCTGCAGTCCACTGTGCACCAGCACACCACTTACTTTAAACAACTTAGTTTTATCAGCTATTGAAGGCTGGCTCACAGACGCATCCCTCTGAGGCATTTTGCAGGTAAAAACTTTCAATCTAGTTAGGGCCTGTGGCGTAGGCTTTGGACTATTTATGTCCATTACTTCAGTCTTAGTGTAAGTGGAAGACAGCTAAAAATGATCAACCCACAAATGTCATCTAGACCTTGTCTGTAAATGTGGTTCAACTCAGTGGCTCCATGTATTGTGACAAACATCCAGCAAAAGGTGCGCTGAAAGTGGTGGCTGTCTATACTCTGTAAATTGAAGGAATTTAGAGCGCTTAGTGATTGCATTTTCTTAAGACTATGCCGCGCTAATTTACTATAGGTAAAGTAAGGACACGCTTTTCAAATAGCATCATTTGTACAAAACACCAATAATCCAGTGTTCTTTACATGAAAAACAGTCAAAAGCTGGAGTAAACAGTCTTAGAAATAAAGGAGCCGACAGTTTCTGCACATCTGTAAAATAGGAGTTTATTCCTGGATGTATCTGATGCAAGCAGGTATCTAATGACCTGAGGAACTCCTCAGGTCTTTAGATGCATGGATCATTCTTGACATGCTTCTAACAAATGTGAGAAAATTTAATCAATGTATTTTCGACCCAAGACTGTATAGTGCTGTTAAAACAGTAGGACAGTGCAGTGATTTAAGAACACGTAATATGATTCACTTTTGCTGTGTTGGCCAACAGTCTGGAGGCAGCTGTTTGCATGAGCAGCACTGCCTGATTAATGTTGTAGTGAAACCAGTAAAGTTACCAATACGGCAATTTAAACTACAGAAAATAAATGCATGCAACAAATTGACAGGAAACTATTGACTTTGGGATCTGTACTAGTGTTTTAATCATTTTAACAGTATCAAACAAATCCAATACTTATTAAAATCTGGTTTTGAATGGAGTTGGTAAATGAGCAATCAGCAGTCGGTTCCAAGTCAAATATCCCAGCAGTAGTCGGAGGCACTTATTGGCTTAGATTGCAACCAATATTGAGAGAGGAGTGATATTGACAAACTGAGACCTTTCTGCTTTCTAGACTGGAAGTGTTGATTGGGTCAATTTTCTTTAAAAGAATCAAACTGTTTACCTGCAAAGGTTGACATCAAGGCATCAAATGTGAAAGCCAAATCTGAAAGAAAGACAGAGACATAAATGATGGGTTGGCTGTCTCCTCCTAGGATTACACATTCTGATCAACCACTCATTTGGGACTCCTCTCTGGTCAAGTAATGAATAGCTGAATTATCATAAAAACCATCACAAACTTTGGTGCGACACTCTGCCCCTCTGTTTCTTTTTTTGTTTGCAATTCAGGCTTTGACTCTGTTGATATATTGGCCATTCTGTGTCTGTGTAGTGCTGACCCACAAGAGAGCCGTCTGCCAAAACTGCCTGCTACGCTCATATTGTGTAGACCAAAACACCAATAAAATAATGATCAGGGTTACTAACTTTCACTTACTGAGCACACGGCTCCAGGGTTTTGAACATCAAAAGCAGCACCCAGGTGTAATCAATTCATTGTAAACAAAATGGCAGTGAAGTAACTGCGGTCTGACTGAATAAGACGAAGCACAGCAGGGGGATCTCCGAGAGAGATGGTCAGCCCTGAAAATAGGCAAGGCTCCAAAAGGCACAAAAGGATGCAAAACAGAACTTGCAGTCTCTGCCCCCGGCCAAAGAACATTTCTACCTGGGGTAAGTCTGATAGGTCCCCTCTGAAAAAATATATTGTGTTTGTAAGATTAAATAATTTCAGTCTACAGGGGCAGTACTGTGTAAAATTGACGTTTTTGAGCTTTACTTCATATTAGAATGTCCTTCCCTCCTTAAAAACATACCTGGAGAGTTGCTTTGATCCTTTAATGCATGTTTGAAAACTCATTGAATCTTCTGTATCTATATGTAGCATTTTTATAAGAACTGAAGGTAACAGTGCTATAAAATGAGGCATAATAATAACATTACAGGGTGATATGGAAAACTTTGGAAACGACTTTAAAGCCGATAAAAACTGTGGGAAATATTGAATTACTTTTTGCTGTTAGGTAGATATTTTCTGCCGTAGACCGTCTTCACCACAGCAGTTCACAGAGGGCATTTTTTTTCAGACTTTTCCATGTTATGAACTGGCATTTTAATTAAAATAACATATTCCTTCCCTTATACTGTGATCATAATAAAGTCAAACCATGTTATTTTACTTCGTGTTGGGGAAAAAAACATTTTCTGTTACATAACTGACATTTTCTTTTACATTTATAGAATCTACCATTTTCCTTATCATGCTGAAGGGTAGAACTGTCAGCACCGTGGCAAATCCAGGTTGGACTTCTACAACAGTTCCCTAATTAAGGCCTTTTAGTAATTAGACAGTAAAAAGCTTTTAATGTCAAGGATCTGCAGAATGTGTTGATTGGCATTACTTTGTACTTACTCTCACAAATCAACAAGGTTTAGAAATGCTGAGTACCAATAATGACAACAGAAAGAAGGGAGCATTATGCAAAATCAACTCTTTTGAGCTTTATATCAGGTTGTAATGTTATTCCCTCATCGCAATCTTACCTGGAGTGTTGATTTGACTTTCAGGCATGTTTCAGAATTCCTTGGCATCAAATTGGGTCTACTTAAACACCCATATAGAAAATGGCCCATTTCCACAAAGCTCCTCCATGGAGTTGCAGTCAACCAAATTGAGCTTCCGCCTCACAGAGCACCCCTCGCCTGCACCTTCCCCACTCAGCTCCACCAGACTAGCAGCAGCAATTGGCAAACACCTGGTGGAACTGCAAGTCTGCTAAGCTTATCATAAAAACTACTGCTCAGTCCAAGGCTCTTAAAAACAATTGTAAATGGGATAGTGCAAAAGCATTGCGATGACATGCTGAAGGCAAAGTCTCAGAACAGGTGCTTCTTAAAGAGACAGAGGTCAATTTGTCCTTCAAATTCAAAGTTACTTTGCAAAGCATATAGCTGCAATTCCATGTTTCATGTTCTTGTAAGATTTAGGAAATTTTTGGCAAGTGAAAATAAACCCACTGTTGTGAATACTTGCAAAAAATCCTTTCTTGTTTTAATTCTGGCATTTGGTTACACTGGGTTAAGTCTATAGTAGGAAGACAATGAAATGATCTTCACAATGCTATCTGATCCATTCAATAATAAACCAAGTCTCAAGGTGCAACGCTTGCTATGCCCATGTGTAACTCTTGCAGAATGTTCTTTCCTTGGTAATTATGGTTTGAACTTAGAATGGAGAGAAAAACAAACATGGAAATCCTTTTCAGACTGCTATAGGTTTTTGCTAACTATGTCAGTCTGAGCAACTTCAGGTCACCATTCTCGACTGAGGTGATGGAATGAATGAGACTTTGATTGGGGTTTTAGGCCAAGTCATGTTAGGAGATTAGATGGAATTATCCAGAAATATATTAATATAATAAAAAGCTCTCAGATCTGCCAGTTATATTGCATTAGAAAGCTGCCAGCCTTTATTTCCTCCCCTCCCTTCCCCTAGTGCCAATACCCCTTAAAGGCTTGCCGCTTTGAGTAGTGCTAACATGATTGACATTGATAGCTGGATCAAACTGTAGAATCAGCCCTAATATCATTATGTGAGCAGACATAGAAGCAAAGACCTGGGCTCTAACTGCATTAGCCCTTACATATGCTGGTGTTAGCATGCATAGAACTAAGTGTTCTGGGAAATCAAGCATGCAAGTTACGCCATGTAAACTCATACCGTACATGGTGCACTATAATCTTTATTCATGCTGTTTTTAGGTAATCCATATTTCAACCAATGAAAAATACCCAGAGAGTTAATGCATACAGATAGGAGCTTTATTTTTTATTCCCATTTAGAACTTTTGTTCTGGTGATACTGCCATAGCTGTAGAGTGGGAAGATAATAATAGTACACCTAGCTCACAAGACGAGACGATAAACAATATTTGTTTCATTACAATGAAACAAGATTTCAGCAATATGTGATAGAAATCTAAGAATCCTAGGTTTTATTTTTGTCCATATACATGTATACCTATAAACACAGTAATGGATTTTACAAATCACAAACTCTGTTTTAAGGAATATGTAACTATTGTACAATGACTCAGGCAAGATTTTGCTAATCCATATGTTGACGTTCTAATTCTTAGGTATTCCTAAGACCAGAAAAGTACTGAACATGCTCCCCTTTCTGCTTTCATATATACAAAACATGATTTATTTATATAAAAATATGTCTGAAGTTCAGTTCAGTTTGGGATCATCCAGTTTAGGTGGGATCACTCCAATCATTTTAGATTTTGAAATACAGAAGTGCAAGTTCACATCTCAATAAAAACTGGGAATTGGTGCCAACTCAGAAGAGTTGGCACATATGCAAAGCATAAGACACCAACTTAAGCATCATTACTAACTAATGGCTAAGTATTTGTCATATTCTAACAATACTTTGTAACTTCTCTGTCACTCCATTACCATTTATTTTTCCAACTGAGTTCTCAAAAGGCTGCCACACAAACCCTTTTAAACTGCTTGGACTATGGGGGATTCTACAGTGCCTTTTGTATGAAAAAAAAGTTGAAAACCTTGTATCATTTTCCTTTCACTTTGCAATAATGCTCTACTTAATGTTGGTCAACAATATAAAATCCCAATGAAATACATTGAAGTTCTAAAGCACTGTAAAGCACTTGATGAGTAAAGTGGATTGGATAGGTTGTGCTTCACTGTATGGGTTCACACATGAGCTGCACTTTTAAAAAAAAATAATAATTGAAGATGTTAGTCTCATAAAAATAACATTTGGCACACAGAACTTCCTAAAGATTTTTTCATGTTCCAAATAACTTAAAAGACACGGAAGATCATTGATTAAATTACTTTTTACTCATCGATCTGAAGCTTTCGTGTAACCTTTGTACATTCATTGAGAAACAGACAAAACAGATGAAGTATATATCATATTGATTCTTAGTCAACTTCTCCTTTTTATTTTATTGCTACTTTGCTGTAGAGTCAAATTTCATTACACCCTCTGGATCCATGTAATAGCACAAACTCATCTTTGTGTCACTAATAAAGTGATTACTTAGAGTGAGAAAAGGTCTGAAATGCTTCTTTCATGGCTTCTGGCTTGTAATTCCCTGAATTATTGGGAAAATATGAGTGACTGCGGTGTCAGAGAAGAACGAGAAGGGTGATTGTGTTTTTTGAGCAGTTCTGTAGCTCGCTGACCTTTTAGAGAAATGGATTGTTTTTTTCTTATATCGTGTACTTCATATAGACTCCATTCCTCTCAGTTCTGTTCTAAAGCATTATTGATTTTTGATAGTTTCATTACTCCATTTGAATGCTAAAACCACATTTCTATTTAAGAAAAAGAGAAGCCATGAAAAATATCATGTTTTTGTGTTATTGGATTTCTAAGATTAATGAATGCATTGCTAATGAATGAAGAAACTTATTTACCAGTTGCATTCCTAGCAGTTTGATCTCTGCTCCCGCCACATGCTGATGGTTCCTTGGTTACTCCACCTTGTTTGCTAGTATTTCCAACTGAATGAAATATTTGAAGAAAATACCTAAATGACTACAGACCACTGCTGTTTGTTCACCGTAGTGTATTAGATTTCTCACAGCTGGGTGTTTAGGGTTCCTGCTGGTGGGAATGAGTTTTAACTTCACCACTATGGTTCCATGAGGCTGTGCAAAGCCGCTGATCGTCTGCACTTAAATATAATCTGTTAAGGGGATGTTATTAAAAAAACATTATTAGGGCAAATATAGAAGCTATTAAAACCATTTTCTGTTGGTGATTTAGTTTATATTGGCATTGTTGGTAAATGTAGCTTGATGGCAAATGAAAGTTGGTAAATCATATATTCTACCATTAATTTTTGATCTTGAACAACCCAACTAATTCAGTTATTAAGAAAAAATACCCTTCAGATTTTCTAAGTTTAATCTAGTGTTAGTCCAGCAAACTAAAAACATAAAAGTTGAGGACTTGCTCAGATCTGGGGTCATCAAATATAAGCTTTGAGGGCCGATGTCCTGCAACTTGTAGATTTGTTCCTGGTCCAACATGTCTTAATCTAATGACTGAATTACCTCCTGATGAGTACATCAAGCATGTATGAGTACAATCTGAGTATGTTGTAACAGAGATGGGTCAAAAAGTTGCAGGACATTGACCCTCAAGGCCTGGATTTGAAGACCCCTGCTTTAGATCAAAGAGTATTTATGTTTTTAAAATTACCTAGTCAAAGTCATGACCAAGAGCCAACTGAGAGTCAGTGGCAAGATTTGGAAACGAATCCAGCCTGACTGGTCTTGCACTTTTTTTTGCTAAAAACTAAACATGTTTGTGCAAAGCTGGTGTTTTGCTGGTGAAAGACTTTCTGCTGTAATTGGTACAAAAGCTGCTTCTAAACGGTATCGACTCAGAGAGATTGAATACAAAAGCATGCCACACTTCACATTTGTATTTGTAAAAACAAAGGTTTTAAGCCACCCATCTGTTTTTCTTTCATGCACTGCTATGTTCATCTCTGTTATTGCATAGGCGCATGTCAGAAAGCAGACTCAAACTCTGTAGGAAATTAATAAATCACTGAGAGGTTTTATTGATTAACTTCTTTTTATGCAATTAATTAAATATCAAAACACAAAATAAAAGATCATTGTCATATCTTTGTAGGTTACATAAGGCTGTTGACTTTTTAATGTTGAAATGTTTTAGAAGTTTGTGAATTATTTATATATATATATATATATATATATATATATATATATATATATATATTGTCAAATAACTAATTCCCCTGATGAGTTTATTTTTTTTTTATTGTTTTCATTGCGGTTTGCATTGTTTCACATGGCTTTCATAGCTCCACTGAGTACTGAAACACTGATGACCTAATTTGAAAATATTTGTAAAATGGGACCAACTGTAGTCTTCATACTTGGCTTATATAAGAGAGTTTACTAATGTTTCTTCATGTTTGTTCCTATCTATAATGTATTCTGTAGTTTTATGTTTTTCCTGTTGTTCATCTGTTCTCACGTCTGAAGCAACATGTCGTGTGTGTATAACTGTATCTATGCGGTATTTTCAGCTGCAATGATATACTTTATTTTTACTTGATTTGTCAATATTACACTTCAATACATTCACGTTTCATTAAAACTCGGATCTATGTCATCTATGTTCTTGTTGCTGTTGGTAACAGAAGAGAGAAGTGTGTTGCAACATCTACTTTGTAAACTTTTTTTTCTATTTTTGGAACTGGACAAGGCTCCTTGAAGTTGATTGGTTGGTTTTTTGTTAGTCTGTTTGGAAATTAAAGCAGAAAAAGATATGAATGTTTAAACCAGACTGTGCATGTTGCAGAATATTTACCCATTAGTTAACTATCAGTTTCTCCCTTTATTATTATTATTATTATTATTATTGATTTAGTATATTTATATATTAAAATATTACAGGACTGTTTTTCTTGTGTCGAGTGCTTTGGACACATTTTGTGCTGATATGTGTGCAGACCTTAGTTATTTTTGATCTAACTGCAATTATTTGTGAAAAAAGATAAATTAATGCAAAAGGTTTTATTTCTCATGGAATTGCATTATTCCATGAGAAATAAATGGAATAATGACCACCCCCCTCCCCCCCCTCTATATGGGAGGGTCAAACATAGAGGCTCAAATAAATGCAGTAAGTTTTGGTTAAACTTCCTCCCACACAATGCCAGTTTGGTACGTCAGGTGAGATTAATAGTTTTTCAAACTCACTGCAGCAGTTACAACACCTGTAGAATCTTTGTTGCATTACTTTAGCTTAGCTACTCTAAGAAGTTGTCTCTTAACATAAAGCAAGAGCAGGTCTGCATCATGCACTGCAATCAGTACAACATAAATAACTTGACAGTGATGCAGGCAGGTGTTGCTACCAAATAATGTGGATTATTTTAAATATAGGCTAAAGCATTACTATTTAATTTAAAACCCTGTTGGGAGGAATAGGCAAAACTTCCAGCAAAGTTTTGGAAGGTTTTCAAAGGAAACCAACATTGTTTAGCAAATGAAAATAATTTTGTGCATCCTTGCTGACGTTAAACAGTGAATGTTTAGTCCTATTTTTGTCAGACAGCAAAATAAGGTTATAGGTCATTTTACACAGTGTATCCAATTATCTGGTTTTAACTGTATGTTGAATTAATATGCACTGACCGAGAGTTGATTGGACCTTTCTGTGCACATTCACAGCCAAACCAGAGAGAACATACAAGATTTTAAATTTAGAAAATTGCCTTTCACCCTTTCTATCTCTCCCCTTTCACAACCGTCTTTTCATATCTCCCTTTATGCTCCACTGTAGAGCAACAGATAACAAAGTGCAATCATGTTCAATGAACCTAAATGGAGCAAGTGAACAGTCACACCACTAAATATCTGAAAATAAGCTGCTGGAAATATGATGTTTGTCATGAGATAGTTTAACCAACTGGAACTGTAAGTTGAACCAACAGTTGCCTCAGTTTGCAGAATTACAATTGGCCTGGCCTCAAACAGAAGAAGAAAAATCTCTCATCTGAAGTTATGTCTAAAATAATTCCTTCAGGAAAAGGTTAATTTGCAAGTACATCGATTTTTGCACCAGTTTATCAAAGATATTGCCGGCATCTACAGTTTCATGGTTCATCATAGTTTCTGTCAGCCTGTTAGGTTATTTTATAAACTTTGATTTTTACAGATTTACAAAATACATTTTCTTCTGAGTCAATATGGAATGAAAAGTTTCATTATAAAATATACTCATTGTTATTCCTTTTTCATTTGAATTTTTTTTTTTTTTTTTTTACTAAAATTGTGATTAAATTTGCTTTATATATTTAAAATCAGAAGTTATACTCTATCTGTGTACCTTAAATCTTATGACTTGGATGGTCTGTTCATGGCTCTTCACGCCCTTCCAAAGGAGAAGTAGCCTTGCCTTTCATGTCCCCAGGCTGCTGAAGGTGTGATATCTCATAGTTCAGGGTATCCTTTTTAACACAAGTTTATGGTCAATTTCGCTCTGTCATGATTTATTCCCTTCTCACAGAGAACTAACTGTTCTCACACTTCCGCAAAATGTCTCCTGTCATACTCTCACAGGCTTCAAGGAAAAAAGGAGACACATATATGTTTGCTCTATCGAATGAAAGACACAAACCAACAAGATTGTCTTGAGTTCATTTTGGAAACAAAACAAAAAAAACAGTCTATTATGGTTTTTATGTTGCATAAGTTGAATAATTAATTATTTCGTGGCGATTATTCAAGCAGATCAGAAGCCCCCCAAAATAATATGCTAATTTAAACCGTGTGAGCACAGGGAAAAATTATTTAATAATATTCAAATATTCTTTGTTAGCCTCACCTTTTACCTAATCCTTTCTGAAAACTGCTTTACATTAACTATAGACAGAAGGGTGTTTGCAGGACAGAAGTTGGGGGAATAATTACAGCCTCAAAAAAATGACAACCCAGCTGTCTGATTTTATCTCTGTGTAAAACACCTAGAATCCTTCTTGTCACCCTAGAACAGAAGGAGCCTCCTGCACTCACAAGGTGTGACTGAAAAGCCTTGGCAAGTGTTAACATTTAGATATCTTACTTGTGTATCACTTTCTTGAGTTTTGTCAGAGAACTAAATCGTCTTTTGTAAGATTGTCCTGGAAAATAAATCGCCTGCTCAGGAGCACACTAGCTAGTTGAATGAAGCAGGACTCACAGACACACAGATGCCTGACAATCAGTTATGTTAACACTATAATGATAAAGTTTCTGAGGCTAATGTGTTTCTGGCATTTGAGTTTCTGCAAGATGCCGTTTTTTAAAATGCACCCTGGGTTGATGCAGTGGACTAATAAAGCTCTGCTGTGATCTGGTGTCACCCGTCGTGCTTTGAATTAAGCCCAGGATGGTGCATATTCTGGAAGCTTGCACCGTAAGTTCTTGGAAACACAAATTTGAAAGTGCCTCCTGGTTTCCAGTTTTGGAATTGAGCTTTTTCATCACCACAGCCTGTGCTCTGAGAATGAGTGATCAGTAACTCAGGTGTTTGTAGAGGTTTAAGGCTGCGCAGGCACTGCACTGCACTGCTATTCGGTTTTATATTAGCAATGATCCCCACACCAATTAGGTGAAACATTTTGACCATTTACAGGTGAAGTTATTTCTTTATGGTGCCTGCTAGTGCTTGCTATGTATTAAGCATTAAGTAGATTTTTTTTTTTTTAATCCAAAAAATGCACTAAAAGCAAGAAAAAAAGGGTAAGCAATGTGGATTTGAGTGAGTCTGATAAAGACTAAATTGTGATGGCTAGACGATTGAGTGAGAGTCATGAGTTGTCAAGGCTCATTTACCAGCTTAGGCTGGTCTGTGTGGTCTGGTCCAACAGTTACAGTTGCTGAAATTGCTGGAAAAAAAGAGTTTGAGCAACACTGTTCTGCACAGCTGCAGCACAGTTAGGACACCCATGACCCTCGACTACTGCTGAATGCAACAATTATGGACATGTTGGCATCGGATTTAGACCACTGAGCAGTAGAAAGCTGTCCTGGACTTTTCTACTACCCAATGAAGGAAATGTAATTCCTCCATTGGGATGCTTTGAACAGTGTTCTGCTGGAAAACATTTAGATTTATTTACTGATATAAGTTAGGGTTTTAATTGGTCTGATGTAATATTCCAGTCTTAAATGCTGTACTTTCAATCCTCTATTGCAGTGGACTTGTTTTTTTTACTAGGAGAATACACTTTGTCACAAAACAAGAGTGGTTCAGGAAGGGTTTGAGGAGCCCAGCAACAAGCTTGTGATCACAGCTTGGTCTCAATACGTCCCAGATCCCAATCTAATTGATCATCGGTCGGATGTGCTGATCAAACAAATACAACCCATAGATGCCCCACCTCCTACTTGCACAACTTAAAACATCTAGTGACATCCCAGGGTTTTAGTCCAGGCCTTGATGTTTCAAAGTTGTTTGGCAACAAAATGGAGTTGCCATCCATAAGTTCTAGTGTTTTTTTTAATGTCACTCCTAAAATGCTTTCATCTCACACATAGGTTCTGTGTGGACGTCGATATCATTGTGGTAGTTAAGAGGTTAAACTATTATCAGTCGTCTTTACAGTCCCCAATGCTCAAATTTCCTCTTGAGGTCATGAAAAGAACCTATGTCAAAATATCCATATTTGTATCAGAAATATCTTGCTCAAGTATTTTTTGGAGTTTATATTCAAGTTGACTGCAGGTTGACATCAAAACAGGTAGAACTTTGCACATAATTCACACAGTTCATTTGAACATTTTGTTCAAACATTACCACTACCACATTCAGGTCAAAAACATGAGAGAGAGCAGGAAAAGATGCGCTTCTAAACAAGAACATCAAGATCCTTTTGTGTTATCGCAAATTCGCTCTTAAACTTTAAAGTTATAGTTAAGACGTCAAATTAGTCTTACAGTACATAATATTTTCAGCATGCAGTGCTTAATAAGAGATAAAGTAGACTCTGCCCTCCAGCAATTTGCATAGGTTTTTTTTTTTTTTTTCTCGAGTCCTTATGAGTATGTCAGTGTATGCCCTGCAAATTAAGGACAAATTATCCCAGCATTATATTCAAAATGCCCACGTAACAGCCACAATCACTGTACACTGCAACAATTTATATAATTTATTTGATGGCATATATGTAAATCCAGTTTTCTCTTCTGATACTGTTATCAGGGATGTTTTTCCTCTGTAACCACATAGGCACAAAGCTGTTTCAGTGGCAGGAACAAGCCGCTGCTCAGTGGTACAGTGCAACATAAATTATTCTGCCCTGTAGGCTTCCAGCCCCTGAGTTCCAGTGCATATCGAGGGGATAGGATGAAGTGAACCAAATAAGAAAATAAGTTTGCCTTATACATGCATTTCCATTTGACAGTTTGACATTTTACATTAGTCTTACCTTGAAAGTACAGAGTTGCTTACGAATCGTTAATGCCTATGAATGTGAATAACATTTTGAGTGCAGGGAGGGGCGGAAAGATTTTATTTAAATTTTATTAGAAGCAGTTGGTGGCAAGTTGTGAGTGGCATTCTGTTTAGTCTTCAGCAGTGGTTTTGCCCGTATAATTCATTTTCAGGCAAAGATGCTCACACAATAAAAACAAAATGTGGAGTCTTTTTTTTTTTTAATTATGAAACTTTATTTGTAGTTCAGTAAGATCCTGTGCCACAAAACATGATGTTTCGTTTACAAAATATGATTTATAGACACTTGTATAGTACTGTACACAGACTGCAGAAAAAAAAAGATACATTAGTTGTAATTTTTTGGAAGGAGACAAAGAAACATTAAAATGTTACCTATTGGCACTTCTGCATTTACAAAAACGTGTTCAGTTCTGTACATATAAAGACAGAACCCCAGCAACCTGAAGTAAACATGTTATGCATATTGCCTCAGACATAGACTTGATGGGTGTTTTTATTGGAGAATTGAAAGGTTCTCCAAGAAAATATATAATTAAAATAAATAACGCACGGAGACGTAATTCCTGCTGCTAGGCCATAGACGAGCCGGAGATTTATTACACTACCACGGATTCCTCATTACAGTTTCATCAGTTCAATACTCAAAAATCTTCCAAAGTCTCAACAAAAAATCTCCCCGTATTCTTAACATCACCCTTTTTTATACACTCTCATCTTCACTGATGTGAGTTTGGAAAGTTTCAACCAATGGCGTTGCTACCCTTGATTTGCGTAAAGATTCTGCCGTGCCTTATACTAAGTGTGTGTTGGACGACCTTTAAAAAATATTTGAGACCTCATGAACTCAACATCTGCTCCATTTCAGAATTGCTGAATAGGACAATTTATCTCAAATTGTTGTTCTTATCTGTCCAACAGCCTTGCTTTTCAAGTCATTTTTTTGGTTCCATTTGCGCTTTGCATGCAAATGGAAGGAAAGGAGTCGGGTCAGTTTGACCTAGAGAGCTGCCAAAATCCTTTCGCAAAAACAACTCCTTAAATAGTATTTCCGCTCTTACATTTGACGTATCGTACAGCATTATATTTGTGTTGAAGTGAGTGCATATATTTATGAGAATGAAAAATAAATTGTTCTGTGCACATTTAAATCTCACACAAGCTTGCTCAGTAGTGTTCTATGCCAGCGCTCAACTCTGATAAACTCTTGACGCGACTGCTTGAGGCAGAGAGGAAATTAGTATTGAGAAAAGGTACGTATAGGTGGGTTTTCTCCTCGGTCTTCCTCCAAAGATTCACAGTAAAATAATTAAATATTTATTTTGGATATAGCACGAGTGACACAGTCAGTTTTGTGCTATCTTACACAGTAAAACCAGCGGACCAAATGTGCTAGTCTTTGAATAATGTCGTGACCAGAGGTTAGCTTGATGGTTTAGTGATGGGCTGGACTCTGCTAAGTCATGGGGCAGTGCCTGCCAATTGGGATTTAATAATCGAGAGGTCTTTGAATCAGCGTGTGTCCCTGACAACAAGTAGACATCTACGTATTATCAGAAAATGACTATATGTTCTTTTGTTTGCTTTGTTTCTTTTTTTCCAACACTTGGACTGTTTCTAGAAGCAGTAGAGACTCAAATGAAAGTACAAAAACATGTAGAAAGAGAAGTTTGCATAATAGGTCCACTTTAATTACATATTCATATATATTTTACTGCCATAGCCATCTATAGTAATGCTAAGCCTATTCAGCCAAACAAAAGTTAACTTAGGAAAAAGGCTAAAAATAAAGAAACACTATAACACAGCAATCATGGAGGGTGACAAAAAGGGGCAAAGTCAGAAAGAGAAGGTTGCAAGGAAGCTTCTGTAACTGTGACCTACCTTGAGTAAGTGCTGCAAGAGTGAAGGACTAATTAATGGCTTAAAGATGGCTTTTTCCTCTAAAACCGCCTTTGGGTGATTACTCACCTAAATGCTGGAGCTGTCACAAAGATAGGTTGAGTCCACATGAAGCCTTAGTCTAACACATGCATTCCACATCATAAGTCATTTTTGATTATCTCATTAATTACAGCACTAATATAATTAGAATTATGAGGCTTCAAATTCAAGCAATTGTGAAATGAAGCAATTAGTATTTTTTTAATGTCTTAAATTAAAATTATGTCGTTGCTCTTGGGTAGATTAAGTCTTGCCCTCTTAATTATAGGATGCATGTACAGTTGGACAATATTCTATCAATAAGCAAAACACTTAATTTCAGTAGAATGTGGATTTTCTTCTTTCGGGGAGGAGGAACATTTTTCTCAAAGTAATAAATGAGACCAGTGCATGTCGGGGCCCTTAAAAAAAAAAAAGCAATGCTCTGCCCCAGTGACTACCAAGACCTTTGGCTTGGGATGAATATGCAATTATTTAAGTTCCAGTCTGAACCTTTATCACAGCTTTAAAATCAGTCAGAGCACCGACATGAGAAAAGACATTTGGGCTTCAGCTGCTGATATGTACAAGGTGGAGATAAGAAAACAAAAGAAAATTATTGAAACTAATCAATCATGCTGTAATTACTGATGCATGAAACCAAGCAAATAGACCGTCATGGCCTTTCACATTAACTTGTAAGAGATAAAGGGAAACAGGCTCTGTGTCACTGTTTATATGTTTACTTTGAATGGGGCTTTCAGGGAGCATTGTTCAATTCAACTACTTTGCATTGTTTATTAATGATATCCAAAACAAGACTTTTTAAAATTGGCATCAGAGTTTCCGACAAAGCACAAGTCCTCGTTCAACACAAAAGGCATTTTTGTTGTCAGTGTATTGTCTATGATTTTATATCGGTCATGCCCCCAGTTAAAAAAATAAAAAATAAAAAAAGTCGTCTGATTTCATGGGGACAGCTTGAGCTTCTACTATAGGCATAACATTATTTTATCATGAATTCAGACTTTCTAAATCTGTGAGTTTTGTAAATTTAAGAGCAACTGGAGCTGCTTGTTTTACAAATTCTGCCCAGATAATGACCAGGCCCTAGATCAAGCAGTGCTTTTACATGAAATATCAAAACAGCTAAAGAAAGAACATAAAGCTACATTACCAATTGTACCAATATATGACAAAGATAAATAGGTTACTGTAACTGCTGAAGTCTAAAATCTGTTGCTTTTTTTTTTCTTTTTCTTCTACAGTGTAGTCACAGTTCAAGTATTGTGTGACATTTTCTTCACTACTAAGATGCTGCCACACTGTTTTTAATCAGGTCATGTATGCTGGCAAGGCAACAAAAAAAGCATATGACTCCTGCCATGTATACTAAAACCCGGAGTGATTCATTTCTCTGGCAGATTTAGATTACAAATTATTTTTGTCAACCACGTTTTGGATAGGAAATGAGAAAGACATCTTTCAAAAGATAACATGGAGATGTGAAAAAAATATAATTTAAGAAATACATAGTTTTAATATACCTACGTTTCATTGGAAAATGACTTGCTGAAATGTATTTGTAACCTTGCTCAGTAATTGATTGAAACATTTTTATTGGCAGCAATTTAACACTCATGGTAAATTTTTTGCACGTCACCATTGGTCTGGCTGGGCCTCTCCAAAATGTTTATTTTCTTTCCAATCATGCACATGTTTTTCTGGGACATAGTGCATTTGACTTATGGACCAGCGATAACAGACCCTGGACTGTTAGTAGTTAACAACAATATGTTGGTTGTTGCTGCAGCATCATAATAAGGACCACACAGATGTCAAACATAAATCTGCAAATGGCTAACTAGACTTGACTTAGTTCTGATATCTGTTTGCCTCACAGCTGAAATGTGTCTGGTTTTTCAACATAGAACACATCTCACTTGGTTCATATAGATATTTAACAATGTTGAATATCACTAGTTATTGACCTCATTCTGCTTCTGCTTGAACAATAATGCGTGTTACGCCCCATGTGACGTAAATTTCATTCCTCGTTCAGTTAAAACTTGCTTAGACTTGCTGTTCAAATATCTGACACCTGATTTTGAATTCTGTGATTTATTATTGCGTAGTTTATGCTGAGTTTTTATTCTTTAAGCACACATTAATGTGTATGGAAAATGTATAAGGAATGCTTTCTGTCTACGGAGTATGTTCAGGGTCATATATGATGAATAAATATTTACGTACATAAATGTGATGAGTTTTGCATAAAAAAAGCAAAACAGAAATATCAAAAATAGAACAAAACAGTTAAACACGGCTTATTGGCTAAGTAGAAGTTGGTAGGATGGTGATGTTTTTGAGGAGTTCAGTGACAAGAATTTACAATTATTTTGATGTTGGTTAGGTTCTGTGTGTCTTTCTTTTCTTCTTACATTATTGCATGTCAAGTGGTTTTTAGGACTGTGTGTTCCAGCTGCATCATCCGTTTTTATATACATAGCTGTCATATTAAGTAGTCAAAGGCAAAGTAGCAGTGGTTGGACATCTTTTGCCTTTGGTCAAGATGCTGTTTAGTACACATTTTTTAAGACCTTAATCCAACATTCACTAAGTTTGCATAATAGGTAGTTTAAATCCTGGAGCCAAGAATTAATATATTCTCACAAGAGGGAAAAAAAAAAATGTAAATGAATGCGCAAAAATAACATGTGATACTGCAAATGGAATAATGAATTTGAGTCCAGCTGAAGGATTAAAAAAAAGAAAAAGGTAAGAAAGAAACAATAGAAAGAAATAATGTTCTATATTAAATCACGTGTAAGAGATTTAATATGAGACTCATTGATTTCTCTTATCGATTGTGAAACCTACCCTCAAGTGATGGATGTTTGACAGGAAAATGTGAATACAAAAATGAAGTGGCAGAGGGAAAGGATATTATCATCATGCATAACATGCCGTTCCGCAATGGGATGTGCTCGGTTTTACCAATACGATCCCACCAGTACCAAGAGCCACAATCCATTTCATTTGATTGCACTTTGCTGACAAATAAATGCAGGTCTAACAGGTGAGAGTGTGAGAGGGTGAGGCTCAAGATGCAACTATGCAGTGAAAATGCAATGTGGCTACTGTATAACTGATAAACAGAGGCATCTCAATTGTGCCCTTTGAAGCGGTGCAGTGATAACTGGATTATCACCAGACAATCTGGCTCCATTACAAATGAGCCTCCCTCATTCAGAGCTGCAGATGCAGGGCCACAGTGCCTTTTGAACAGGATCGCTTGTCTTTCGTCTTCCCAATGCCATGTTTACTGAAGCAAGGGGTTCCAATAATTTGACAGTGTGGTGAAAATACTGAATCCTATGTTTCTGTTTGGGTAAAAATTACGCCTGGGACAGTATTTGACATATGTCGTGTTCCCTCATCATATCTTGTTACTGTGTATTAATGGTTCATAATTTTCACTTGGAGGCTTGCAAAAGGTAATTCTTCTTAAAGGTGTAAAGTCAATGAGATGGATGTTAAAAAAAAATTGTCCAACCTTCAAATATTTTTGCCATATTTGGCTATTGGCTAAAAGTTTTAAAATGCCTAGATAATAAAAATGGGGTAGAGATATTGTTGAAATTCAGGTGATACTAGGAAAGCTTCTATGTATTTTGGCAAAGATTCTTTATCTTCCAACGACCCAGTAACGCAATCCTGAGGATTTCTTTTATGATCTTTTGCACATGCGCAGGTGTGCATGTACATCCCATTAGTTCTCATTTGCCATAAATGGCAATGAATCAAATAAATGTGTGGATTCATTCACTGCCAGACCTGAAAGGAGAAATATGTAGGAACAAAAACGCATACGTCCCTTGACAATTTCACTCATAAAAGGCTTTTTTCTTACCTTTTATTTTTTTTTCTCATTTATAGTCAAGTCTCTTTTTGTTTGTTTTTTTGTTGTTGTTTTTTTTTTGCGAAGGTACGTAAGGCTTTGAGTTGGATTCAGATGCATTCATACGTTTGTTTGTGTATTTACTTTATTGTCCTAATTTACATTTTTCCTCTCTTCTCTTCCACATGTGCTGTTCGTTGTGATCTCTTAATCATCCTTACAGGTAAGTGTTTTTTTTTTTAAGTCATCTTAGCTTTCATCATCTTTGCCAATTTAAAAACCAGCATTGTGTGTTATGTCGATAAAACATAAATATGAAGAATAGAAGCATTGTGTTGGGAGCTTTACAGGACAAAAATAAATCTTCAAAGCTGAGAATACACAGACACAAAATACAGTTATTTGGTTTATCTGGTTTTATAAATGGATCGGATTGCTGATTTTTAATGTTACTTTAAAAAAAAAATAAGTTGAGAGACTTATACGGAAGAAGATTAGGGCCACTGGAAAAAAGAAAAACAAATCTGACTTTAATCTCAGAATTCTGACATTTTTCTCAGAATTCTGAGAAAAAAGTCAGAATTCTGACTTTAATCTCAGAATTCTAAAGTCAGAACTGTTTTATTTTTTTTCCAGTGTCCCCAATCCTCTTCCATAGACTTAAGAGATCTTGCTTCATAAAAAAACTTAACTCTTAGAAATTTGACTTCACAAATAATATCTGTAGTTCTATAAACATAAAAAAACAACAACAAAAAACTGGGGGTTAAAGTTATTCTACAAATCTCTCAAAACCATGTAGCCTTCTTCTGCTGCTTTATTCTGCTAATAGAAATTCAGAAGTCTGAATTGAATTGATACAGTATCTCATTAAATGCATAACAACAAAAAGAGACCACAGAGGCAGAGACCCTCTGTTGCTCCTTGTTGTTTGTATTTATGGCTGATTTAATGAGAACTCCAGCAGTCGGTCCTTTTGATCAATGTGTGTTCGTGTCACAGTCTCAGGTTGGGGTCGTGTCAGGACTGGAGTTGACGTTTCATGCCGACTTCCATTAGTCTGTAAAGTTTTAAAAGGATTCTTTTAGATGAAAAAAATGATTCATGCTGATTTTACTCATGTTTGACAGCAAAAAAAAAAAAAAAGCAATGCAATGGTGCAAATTCCCATCGAATCATGTCATCATTTTAAGACTGCTCAAACCAAACAGCATTCAGATATGAAATTGTGAAATGCTATAAGCACTGCTGGGGAAAAAAAGTTTGATCCTGCACTTTATTTTTTCACCCTTCAGTTTGTTTGTTCTCCTGTGCTAGAGACACAAGTACTTTTTATTTTGGTCATACTACTCTTCAATCAGCTCATGGGGGAGAGAAGGTTGGAAGTTGTTAGTATACTGAGCTGTTCTACTTTTGGCCAGTTGTGGTTGAACTTCGTTGTGTTTTTTATTCAATTTTTATTTTTGGAGAAGCAAGTGTTGCAGACCCTTCTGTGTGCAAAGTTGACCGTTACTACTTTTTTCTCATACATGCGAGGAGTTGTTGGAAAACCTTCCAGATACTTTGAAATAGCAAATTCAAACTGTGAGACTGTCATGAATCCCCTTTGGTTCCTCATTGTTTTGGCACTCAGACATAATCTTTACAAGGTTTAGATAGCTTTTTCTGCCATTTTTATATTCTTGGGATAACAATCTCCCATACCGGGCCATGTCTGAAGTAAAGAAATATACGGCCTGCCATCGCTTGTCAGTGCATCGACTCAGTGGAAGGGGGCCCTGAATGGCGTCCCCGTAGATTTGAGGCAGCTGCTCTTCTTTTGTATGCAAGGGGATCCCAGAGGGGGACGGGTATATTGAGTTTGTTTTGAAAATGATGCTTCCATTAGATGAGAGTCAGTCATCTAGTTCAGCGCTGACTCTGGCAGAATGCCTGATTCAAAATCACTTTCTGGGCAAGTAAGATGGAGCCCAGCAAGATTTAAAGGAACCTGAAAATCATATCATCCAAACTGTGAATGATATTAAAAGCTGCATTTTTGCTGCAATAATAAGCCTGGAAAATATTTGAGACCTTGATGTTCAACAATAGTGTGACTTTTACTTATACCTTTCCAGTGATTGGATTCGGAATTTAACATGCATTGCTTTGTCTCAGTGTTTAGTATATTTTCTAATCCTCTGTGAGTAACTCAAATTCCATCTCCACTAGTTTGTGATGTGGAAAAGCCGCTAAAGCCTGCACTGGGTTCCAGCTGTCTGCGCCTCTTTGATATAGTAATCAGGTTGCATGACGTTGTGTTTAAGCCAAGGAATAAACACATTAATAAACATTATGCCGTAACAACAATTCAAAGGTTCTCATTGCTTTGTGTCAGATTCTAATTAAAATCCCTTTTTGTCAGTGTTTTGCATTCATTATTTTGAATTTCTGACCTTTTTCCCCGCAGCCAGCCAGCCAGCCACTCTCCCGATTTGTGCTCTGAACTTGCATTATAAAAACAGATTAAGCCGTGGTCTTTGTTTTGTTGTTGATTTGCATTGCATATATAATGGATTAGTAAAACAAAATGGGGTCCTTATGGTCTCCAAGGGCCCATCTGATCAGCCTGTCCTTTCAGACAAATCCATCCCTTTGCAAATTTAGTCCAGACCAAAATTACATATTATAGCACATTCAAGCTTGAATTTAATACAACCCAGAATAAAAGCTTATGCAAATTATGGCTCTATAGCTGTAAGAAAAATCATGGAAATTACATTTGCTAATATAGAAAACAACAAGATCATAAAAAATAAGCACTCAGTCAACAGAGAGCGGAGCAGTGATAACCAGGAATCAAAGTACAACATATAGGAAGTGCATATAATATGACACTTCACCTATAAATCACGGCCAAGGCCTACATTGTAAGAGTTACTGTTCCTCCGCAGCCTCATCTCCAAACTCCTCTCTTAAAAAATGGAAGCACTGTAAATTTGACATGTTATGAGTCAGCACTAAAGCAAAGCCATGAAATAAAACAGGTAAGGCATGAAGAATGATCCTGCTCACATCTTACCGTTTCCAACTTCAACAACTCCTATTATGAAAGTATGTCTTTACAGTAGGATATACAGCACTTCTATGGACTGACTGTAAAGTAATACTTTAGAAGTAGTATTTTCAATATACCTTTAAATGGCTGATGACATATTCATCATCACTTTCCAGACCACTTTTTAAAAATTCTTTCTCAAATATATTGTTTTATTTATTTTTTTATGCAAATCTGTGAACACTGATGCGATTGCAACCATAGTTATGCCACTTGAATTGTTTCTATATTTTTATTTATAACCATTAGTCATTCAATCCATCTAACATTCATGTTGGAAGAAAGTCACAAGGAGTCTTGCATTTTACTCTTGCCAGAAGAGACCAAATTGAAACTTTCTTGTTTAAATATTAAATGCTGTTTCTGGCAGATTAGGCACATGACACATCACTCTGAACACACCATCCCAAAGACACACAAGACAATAGTCTATTTTACCTTTCAAATTATCATGATGGTGGCTGCATGTTGATTGCAAGCTGATAGTCATTTCAGTATCCCCAAAAAATACACGTTGTTGTTGTAACGTTACAAAATGTTGATTATTTCAAGGGCCATGAAAACTTTTGAATATTACAATAGCAATACATTGAACCAAAAGTAATCATTGCTAGGGAGGTTGATTAATATATACAGAACAGGTGGCTGATTGGAAACTGTGCAGCTGAGAGGACGGATCTAAATTAAAGCAAAGGTGGGAGAATCAGAAAACAAACGGGAACTTAAAGTGCAGCTCAATGGATGAGAATGAATAAACTAATATAATGCATAAACTAAAATGGCAGGATATGAACAACTAAACAGTAAAGATATAATCAAAACAGAAAACACCAATAAAACTAAAAGTTCACACAACTAAGGATCCTGACATTCTCTCCATAAGGTTAATGAAACCGGCACGGATTACCTTTTCTATTGGTACTGGCCGCTAAGAAGCCTCGACTAAAGATACTTTATTCATCCAAGGGTGTATTGTGCAAAGGCTGCATGCTGTTCTCTATTATGTTAAGTGCCTTATGTAATAATCTTTTTACAGACATCATAAGGGATCCATAGCAGTCCTTGGGATAAAAAGCAACTACAAAAAATATTGTCTAAAAAAATTAATAACATATCAGTAAATAAAAGCAAAACTAGAACTTCTGTGCCCAATGTTCTATAACTTCCTTTGTATTGAAGTAGTGCAAATCGTAACTGCTGTAATAATCTTGATTCCACATGTGCTTAGAAAAAAAAAAATTAGGATGTCAAATGTGAGCTATCTTAGTCCAAACTGTGATTAAAAGCCCAGTTTCACTTTATTTGAATTAGTTATATGACCAAGGCAATGATCAAAACTTTTCAAATGACTCTGGGGAAAAAGATCATTTCGTTTTCAAAACGCATTCTTCTAGGATGTATTAAAATTCAAGACAGTTAGTGCCTTGAAGGCCTGGAGATAAAGAAAGGCATGATGTTTATTGCATAAGAGCCATTTCTTGTTTAATTAGGTGTCTTGTTCTTATTTATTTTAATAGGGGTTCAAGGGAACAGTTTTTATTGCTGCTCATTGTCTGAAAATCATTTGCAATTAGAAATATGTACCACCCGTCCTGGTTCATAGTTACTAAAAGACTCACGTCCGATGTCTGATATGAAGTTTGGCTTTGACATTCTAAGTATGTGCTGATCTGGAATCTTTGACAGAAAATGTAGATGTAGAGCTACTATCCTACCTAGTTCTTGAGGACGAGTCAGTTGTCAGTCTGAAAACTGACATCTAGTCAGACTTAATATAACAGTTTCTCTCTGTAGAGATTTAGTTTTTTGTTCTTTTAAAATAGATTCATAAATGTTGATAAATTTCAGATGTTTTCACACCGGTACCACTAGTGTCAAGTTGGAAAAACTTGAAGAAGAAGAATAGGATTTTGCATATTGTTTTTATACATTTTTATACATTTTTGGTGCCAAAGAACAACCAACAAGATGAACTAATATTAACAAAAGTAAAAAGAAAGTCAGAAAATCAGTGCTGCTTTTTGCAATAATTATTTCTTTAAAAAAAATAAAAAATCACACGACCAACCCATTAAACTGAGAAAAGAATGAGCTAAAATAAATAAATTTCTGGACAAAATAAATATAATCTAAATGTTAACCAACAGCAAAAACACACAGCTTTTGGAATATTACATTTCTACACTCAGATCAATAAAATAATACATTACATATATATAATTATATAAAGATTAGCTTGATAGTCAAATTAATTTCACTTATAAGTATAAGTCAAATATAATATCTTTGCATTTTTTTTAATATAAAATGTTAGTTAAAGAATCTTGAATGGACCTATTATTCAAAATTAACTTTTTGGACAATTTTATACTTCCATTTGTGTCTTAAAAAAAAAAAAAACAGCACTCATCCATTTTTTTTTATCAATACATGAAAGTTTTTTGGTTTCTGGAAAACAAGCCCAATTATAAAGTCACAGTTGGCTGGCACTACCTGTTACATAGCAACCCTAGCCAAGCCCTACCCCTCACCTATCAGTTGCAGCATGTTTGGACCGGTGGTGCTATTGGTGTATTTGCTGTACAATGGCTTCTGGAAAAAAAACAAAAAAACATGTTTTGTTGTTGACTTACCATTCAGAAACCACTTGCTTCATCCTTGATGGTTAGGCAGAAGCCTTCATTTCTTCTCCTTTGGGGTCAGAGTCAGGATTAAAGAGGCACCGTCGTGCCGTTGTTTGCTGCCATTTTGACATGCATATCAATCAATCAATCAATCAAGTTTTATCTGTATAGCACGATTCAGTAACAAGGCATTTCAAAGTAGGTTACATCATAAATTCACAAAAATACAAAATTATAGAAACACAGTCAACAACATAAAACTTTGCCATCATTACCCATCAGATTATTGATTATTGTTTCGGCTGTTTGCATGTATAAAATGCAAGTGTAAGTGTTGAGTAGGGGGTCGTGACCAGCTGCAACTTATTTACATTTAAAGTGACAAGAGGCCCTAAAACACGTCATTCTGAAGGGAGCTCAAAGTAGGCAGAACTGACCAAAGTGAAATTGCATTATCTGAGAATGCAGAACATGTAATGAACATGTGTTGTATAGTCCATGAACCCAGATTGTTCAAGGAAGCATAATGGATCCCCTTTAATTCTTTATTTTTCAGAGCTGTGCTGCTTAGTTGGCAACATTTTCAGTCTTTTTTTTTTTTTTTTTTCTTTCTTTCTTTCTTCCAACCTTGCACACTCTTTGATAGCCCTGAATGAGAGGACCTTTAGCCACCGTCTGATTTTTTTTTCGGCGATTGTTAGATGGAGAAGAAAAGCAGGTAAACATCACGGGATTTAGTGTGCAAGCAGCAGCAACAGGAGTAGGAAAAATGGGCCTGTGTGCCTGGTAAAGCCCATCACTGCTCTCAGCACTTTTCTGTTTTAACATGCTTTCTGTTTGTGGTAAATCATCAAGTCTTAAAGTCAAGTGGAGTCTAAAATCAAGTTACATAACTGCCGTTCACACCTCTGGCAAAATTAGCATATAGATTGTGGTTTTACCTTATTTTCTTTTATTGTTTTTTTTTTTCTCACATAAACTGTATTTTATGCTGGCTTTATTTCCAACACAGCTAATCCCTTTCACATATTAGGGTGATTCACCCAGGGCGCTGAACAGGCTCTGACTGCCTCTGGTTAAAATAATTTATAAATTAACTCGATTAGGATTTTGTTAATGCCGTCTTATTTTCTATTTCCATTATCTATATTCTGCACTGTGTATAATTTCATAATTTGCTCTGGTTTTAGCACATTTTAATAAAACAAACGGATAAAAGAAATGACGTTACAATATACTATCTAATTAAAATAATACAGTATTTAAACAGAAGGTATATGAGGCACTCACTTAATTTTAACAACCAAAATAAATGTTGCTGTTATTATTACAGGTAACTAAATACATGCAAGTTATTTTGATTAACTTTTAAGTTTCATTGTTTTAGACGTATGCAAGTTACACTTTAGAGTAAATAACGCTCCTGGAGAAAACAATGTACTTGATTATGTCAGGAATGACAATTTGCATTCATCGCTGATCATGATATATATCTGTGAACATTTTCCTTTAGTGATGAATAAAGTACATTTCTACTCATGATCTTTGGTAGATATGCAGGCAGTTGCTGTTCCAAAGTAATAAAACATGTTAACCAGAAGCTGAAGGAGGAATAAGGGTTATGCTTTGTTCTGTCAAAAAGCTTTAGATTAATCAGTGAAAGCGATGGTGAAAAACAAGATGAACGTATTTCTCTGCTTGAATTCTGATTCCACTCTGGTTATGACCCATCTCTCCAGGGGCCTTTTCATCAGTGCTCATTTGTATGTTTTCTCATTCCTCCAGTCCAAGAGTATCACCATGTGAGTAAAAACCTTGCATTTCCAGCAAAAGGAAATATTTCTAGATGTATAAAATATATAGTTTTCTAATCGGTCATAATTTGTTGGATTTAGTACTGAGCTAACTTTAGAAGTGTTAGTCAAATGAACTAATATTCAAATTTCAAACTGATAGTGTTTCACAAAGAAAATCTAATAAAATAATGTTATGTTAATGTTGTGTCATGCGAGCACAATTGAGTATTATTTGATTCATGTTGGGAACAATGTCACATGTCTTTACAGTGGCATGGCAATGCATGGCGGAGGCGTTCATTTCTTTTAGTTGAAACCACTACTTACGTCAGCAAACGATAAAAAAGCATAATCTTTTTGATATTTCAAACTTACAATTACTGCAACATGACTGTCTTTTTATAACAAAGAAAACACATTTTTCATTAGTTCTTTGTTCTTAACATTTGAGTTATTTTGCATCCCTTTAGTAACAATTAAGGCTTTAACTGGATTTCTTTTCTTACTGTAGAAGACATGTACAGTAGATGTTTTAAGTATAATGGCTTTGAACTTCTCTTGATGACATTTATTAATGTTTTTGTCCCTGGAAACAACTGCCACTTTATTCTCTCTCTCTCTCCACGGCTTCATGGCAATTAAGGCTAGAATATTGTGGCGCGTTGAGGGAATTTCATAACTATTTTATGGAATGGATCGTATGCACACTTTTGGCAAATGGGTTTGAGTTTGGCTAAGAAATGCAAGGGTTTGTTTTGAGAGTTTGATCAAATTCAAAGGTCATAGAAGAAATGTTTTGCATTCACAACATGACTGATTTTTTTTTTTTTTTAGAAGACTTCTTCAAAAACATTTCAAACAGTCAAGGAATTATTTATTTTATCAATAGTTCCTCAGAATTTTTTTGGAACTAAATTTTTTTATTTGTTCAAACTGCTCGATTTACCTGAACTTTCCTTTTATCGTAATGTCCTCAGTTTGAGCTCAATTTTAACAGACTGTGGAATTAAATAGGAAGTCCAAATAACAAAAAGCTAGTGTTAGCTTTGATGCGCTGAAATTAAAATTGACTATAATATTCCAGACTAATGAGGCGCCACTACCAGGTTAGGGTTAGGGCGTTTTCTGTTTTCTCTGTAACTTTAACCGTGGAGGTGGAATTGCGCAGCTTTCCAGTTTTACTTGCTTTGACACCAGGATTTGCTCTTGGACAGCAATCAATGTGGAGTGTTCCAGGGCTAAAAACCCTGCAGATAAATACAATAAGACAGGCTGATGCACACTGATGGGATTACGCTGTTGTCGCCATGGTGAACACAGCCTCGTTAGGTGTGGCCTTCTCTTGGACCAGAACAAAGGCCTTCAGAGATTATAAGACATCGCTATGTGCAACTTTTTTCAGCATCACGTTTTAATTGAAAGGAAAAAAAAAACAAAAAAAACAAAAAAACATAATTCCTGTATGCCAACACTGAAATAAAATCATCTTCTTTTGCCCATGTCTGCATTGATCCTTTTTCCTTTTTGGTTTTCCAGGTAATTTCAAAACAATACTGTTGTGTGTGAAAGCACAGGTGTATTAGTAAAAAATAATAAACATTGCATCAACTTGTGGAGGCAGTCCACAATAACTCCTCCAAGTATTTGGCATTGGCTAATTTCTGGTGGGATGATATATCCAGGGTTAGAAAAGAGTCAGAAAAACAGTGATTTTTTTTTCTGATCTGGAGAAGTACTGAGAAGAAAAAAATAATCATTTTTGGCATAAAATTTTTTGGGAATTTGTACATATTTAGAAAATGTGTATAGCAGCTCTGGTTTTTCCCCAGCTTTTGCACAGTGCACTCATTTAACTGTTAATGATTAAAGAAGGAGACTTCCAAAGTCTTTTTATTCATAAAAAAAGAGGCAAGGCAACAAACAACATCAACAAAAAACACTTTTGGAAATGTTTTGGCTTGGCTACTAAAAGAGTACTACTTATCATTTTTAAGTTCCCCTTTCAGTTACCCACAGTTTTGTTTTAGTTTTTTTAACCACCATAATCTGTGATAGTGTGGTGTGTTTGCTTCATGTTTTCACATAGTCAGAATCTATTATAGGGATTCTCACTTTGGTTGTCTTCCAATTTAGCTCAAAACGTTAGCCTTTCCTCCTGAAAATAACATTCCTCTATAATTTTGTGCTTGACTTTTCTAACCGGACTCTAAAACCGGACACGCTTTGTACATTTCGAGTATTCCTGATTGCGTCGTCATTTCGTTGGATTTGATGCGAGTGGATTAGGCTTGTGTTCATATTTTGTGCTCACACATCCTTTTCAAACAGCAAAATCAATTTTGTTTTCCTGAAGTAAATTAATATTAATAGAGACATACACCGGAAGGCAAGTGCTTGAGTGGCAATTGGAGCAAGGCCTGCATTAGCAGGGAGGAGGAATTACTTTACATCCCAAAGTGCCCTTAGACTGATGAGCAATGGATGTTGTTTCTCCAAAATCTCTTCAGTACAGAGATCTCGATAAGATTTCAAATTTCCTGCCTGGATTAATAAGTCATGTAAGCTTGCACTTTTTTTTTTTTTTTTTTTCCGGAAGCGTAATTACAAGAAAAACAGCCTAAAATAAAAATATTTTAAAAAGATCCTTATGATTTTTTTTTTTTTTTTTTTCCGGAAGCGTAATTACAAGAAAAACAGCCTAAAATAAAAATATTTTAAAAAGATCCTTATGACGAATTAAAAATGTCTCAGGGTTACAAAGCAGATAAAGGCTGCTAGATCCTGTGAGCACAGGATGTGAAAAGTGAAAAGGAAGGGATTTTATTTAGAGTATTTGACTTAAAAGCAAGGATTCAGCCAAGAAGAAAAGCAACAAGGCCCAGGAGGAGCTTGTCAGTGAGCTCTCCCACACAAAGCATCTCTGCTCTCATTAGTAATGTGTCATCTCTGGCAGCTTTCTACATGGGAGTATGAACATTATGCCCAGCAATTTACTGGCTGATAATTGCATGAAATATCTGTTCATCTTATTTTCTGATATGAGTTTTTGTTATTTTAAACTGAGGTGTTTTGGCAGTGTACAGTTCTAAAATGACTGGGAAATGACTTTCATTGATTTATTTATTATTAAAACTTTGGGACCAATAATGTGTGTTAATCAAAGCACTTTCATGCTCTTGCTAAGTGAATTTCCCAGAAACCTGTCTTTAAATCGATTCCACTCCTAACCCTCAGCATAAATTGGGCTGCAGTGATTGATTGAACCCAGACTGTCCCATGTTCTGTTTCTGCACAGTGCCAATCCGCTGAGCAGTCCTGTGTGATCAGCAGGGATCACCATATTGGGGATCGAAACAGGCAGTCTGCCTTAGAATGAAATTGTTTTTGTGCATGTTTGCAACTCCTTCTCAGTAGTTACTCACTTGTCATTCCATGCCTCCTATGGCCTTTTATTTAGATCAACAGCTTGCAACATTTGGTTCTATGTTGTCGTTGTGATGTAAAAATGCAAATGCTAAATAATTTAGCAATTGCAATTTAACTGATCTCATCTTAAAAAATAATGTGAGAAGTCTGGGGTTAATTTTTTGTCACCTCTTTTTAATTGACGCGTAGGGTTTTGATGATGCGTGCATATTAAATGATAGACGGAGGCTAGACGTTTTTTTCTATCTTTCCTTCTCTTGCACATTTTTTTTTTCTTTTCTTTCTGCCCATTTCTCTTTCTTGTCACTGCTAGCACCAAGTTCAAACAGCTGCATTGCACTGAGGACTTGAACACTATTTGATTCGTGAGCTAGGATCAATTTCAACCTGGCTGGCTCACTGCTTGGGCAGCTTGTGTGGCTGCCAGTTCAGGGCTCTGACCTGGATTACAGTGCTCAATCAATGGGACTCGAGATTTTAACCAAAGTAAGAAAAGACAAAAGCTTGGCCTTTTAATGTCTTACACTCATGTTTTCTCAAAAACAGACTTTTGTCATCTTTATATGCGTTTTGTTTTTGTTTTTTCTTTATCTTATGTTGATGTTCATAGAGGTTGCTTTGACCTATATCATAATTTGCATGACACACAACTAAGACGTCAATACCTATGGTGTATTTAGATTTTAAATTATTTTTTATGTAACTTTGACGTTTCTTTTTGATTATAAAGGAAATGGGCAAATGAGACAATGTAAATGCTGTATGCATTAAAAAAAACATTGTTATAAAGAAAATAGTATGTTCAAAACTAGCGTTTGTATAATCTCCTCAGTAATCAATGGAAAAATCTTTACTGGCATTGCAGCAATTAAAACCTTGTTATAACTGCTGACCAGCTTTTTAGATACTTTCACTGGTACTTTGATGATTTATACTTTGTGGTGAGCTCCAAACTTTTGAGGTTGCAAGGTATTTTTTGCCTCACTTTAATCTTTAGCTTCCTCCACAGATTCTCATCAGTTTTAAGACCGGACTCTGGCTAAGCCACTGCAGAATGTTAATATTACTTCCCATCAGAAAAAAAGTCAAAAGATTACTTTACTCATAAATTTGCCTTGTGTAGGAACAATTCTGGGCTTAAGTGTATCAATTTAATGTTGTTTTTTTTGTTTTTTGTTTCCTAATTCCTCTTTCTACTTTTGCCTTCTTTTATTCATACATCTTGTAGTTTATTGTATAAATACTGTTCAAGGAATTGAGGCTAATTAGGGTCATAGTTCATGACATGTTACAAACAGCTGCCAGCATCTACTGTTGGATCTTTTGGGTTCAACTATGCGTTTTTTTATGAAACAAAGCATCATCGTAAAGGAGGTGTGTGTTTATCTTCATAGACAAGGAGACGTTTACAAGAAAATTACAGCTCACCTAAACTTCCCCATCTTTACAATAAGACCTATAATCAAGCTTAGATCAAGATGAGTTGTGACAAACAAAGATAGACGAGGATCTAAGCTTTTCTTGCCACCATTACATCGGCAGGTAAATGTTGACAGTGAGACAAGTGACAAAAAATGCCCAGTCTCAGTTGTAGAGAGAAACATTTTTAAGGCTCTTGCTCACATCTCTATACAGTATGCTCATGATTATGAATGAAGCCTTATATTTTATGCCTAAAAATGCATGCCCTTTTCTTCTCTTCATGGCAACTGTAGACAAGTAAGGCGTTAAAGCCTAGAAAATGTCAGATTTCTAACAGTTTCATCTGAGTTTAATTGCAGGTTTGACACTAAGCCGAAATGTAAATGTGGAGGAATAACAATTCAGAAACCAAGAACGTTTGGTTCTTGGTTTCTTTTTTTTTTTCTGGGAGGGAAAAAACAAAACAAAACAATAAATAAAAAAAAACAAAACATATTTTGGAATAGCTGAATTGTACTCAATTACAATATAGTTTATATGATGTGAATGACATAGTAAATTAGAACCTGAAAAATCTACAGTAGGAATAATCACTGTTGTATTAAACTGATGGTTGTTTATTGATGAATAATGATTAATACCAAAACATACCGTTCAATACCATACTATTCCATGCTATTCCATACAATCCCAATTATTAGGGTTTTGATCATATGTGTGTATTCAATGTTAAACCAAAATAACACAGGTACAATAACAAAAAGTACACAAAGGTAAAATATCTAAAAGTCATTAGGCAAGGAAGAAAACCCCAAGTTAAACTACCAGAACAAAAAGTAAAATAAATCCTGTGTTGTCTGTATCTTATACTGGGTTAAAGACCAGAGAGGAAGAATTTGTAAATGAGATTTTAGACAACAAGTGAAGGTTTCCACAGTTTTGGAGTAGCAACCATAAAAGCATGAAAAAGAATGTGACGTTACCTTTGGATGCAGCATTCCAGACGTATAAAATGAGGCAAGGGACTTAAATATAAATAAAATAATAATGGGATGAATGGCCGCCACTTAAGGTAAAAACAAAACACAGTTATAAAAACTATCAAGCGGTCACAGCATGATTACTTCCATACACAGTAGCCTTATATTAAACAAGACAGGATGTAATAAGCATTAATTACTTTATAAAATACCTGACAAATGATTGTCAGTCAGACTCTCTGGTCTGTCAGAAAATACCAACATTTTCTCATGTGTGTTTTTTTTTTTTTTTCAAAACTAAATTTAGCCTGGAAGTAATAAATAAACTCCGAAAAATAAATATCAAATGTTACACATCACAATAAAGCTGCATTCTACAGCCAGTGAACTTGCAGAAGAGATTCATGAGCTTTGACTTCACTTGTGCGTTCTGCTTTATCTACTCCTGCCACGCTATCATTGCGAGCTGAGCTATTCATGAACATTGTCTCTGTGAAGGAACAGCGGATTTACTCGGCGTCTAGTGCTTTGGAATAGATTGGTTCTTTGAGGCAGACAGGGATGTTTTATGGCTCCTTCATTTTGGAGTGGCAGTGCCAGAGTGAGGTGTGTCAACACAGCAATGATCACACAGAGCAGCTGATTCAAACCGCTGACAGCAGACACTGTTGCCGTCATGCTCAGAGAGATGTATTCAGGCAACACAAATACATTAATGCCTTTACTATCAATAGTCACCTAATGGCAAGGAGTTTGAAATTGAATTGCAGTAATGCGACAGCAGAAAATTCATACTGTTTTATAATTTGATAAATGAGGATGATACTGTTGAGTGTAGATGAGGTCAGGAGAGGCGTACGACTGCAAACTTAGGAAAAATGAGTCCGAGGTTTGTCTTTCCAGTGCCTTCAAAACAGTGAGAAAAGGAGGAAAAACACTTCAAAGTAGGTAAAGCCTAAAGCGCTGCGGGTGCCTCTCGTAGCGTTAAACTTTCCGATCACATATTCCTCCTCTCTAAAGAGGACGTGGGGAAAGAATGTAACAGAAGGAGAGGGAGGTTCAAGGACAGAAAGGGGAAATGTGATTGATCTAAAGTGAGATGTGTCTGGCCTGGCTTTCAGCTCAACCTCGTTGCAGCTCATAGATCCAGCCGTCCTACCTAAGTCGGGGTGATGGAGGAGCTTGTCTGCCTCGGCGCTGCAATGAGAAAAGACATGGAGAAAGGCATTGTACAGGTGGCAACGGACAGATTTGGGAGTCCGCTGACACAGATGGAGCCAGAGGCTTTTTTGGCCATATTTAAATATGCTAAGGTAGTTAAGTGAATAGCAGATGTCTGACTGACTAGAATACATTTGCATCTTCTCTAAATTTTGCAGCTTTAAATTTGTAGATGTCACACCTGCGAGGAAGAAAAATAACTTCCTCATTTATAACTACGGACTGTGTATGTTATGTAATACCCGTTTGTTTGTCATACAATCATGAAACCACATTTTTTAGCTTTGTGGCACCACACTCTGGAAATTTACAGAACATTTATGTCGCGACAAAAATCTGAATCTATGTGCTCGTCAGTTTCCTTCTGCCGGCATAATGCAAGAAGGATGAGCCGAGTGGCCTGCTCTCCCTCCACAGGCCGTCCATCTAGGCAGAATCATTTAGTTCAGTGGAAGGACAGATGTAGCTCAGAGTAAGAGTGGAAAGGCAGGGTGGGAGGACAGGTTGTTCACCTGCAGTTGACACTTTTACCTCACGCATTTTGCTTCGTGTCCGTTTTGCTTCTTATGACTCTATGCAAAAAAAGTGTTCAGCAAGGTGCTCCGGCTCTGAAATGATAAATTACAGAAGCATGAAATTAATAGGTGACTAATTTGAATATTACAATGCCATTCAATAGTACATTACTTGAACATTTTGGCGTTCATGATGGACCACAAGCTTTATTGTATTTGATTGAAGTAATATGTAATTGACCAACTGAAATAAGGTGGTTTCAGATTTAAAAAAAAAAGCTGAATACAGGAGCAGAATGCACTTTTCAGATTTGAAAACCATGAATTATCCTTTCTTTTCACTTATGCACTACATTTTGTTGGTTTAACACACAGGTATTGCATTTTGTAGCTCAAAGGGTATAAAAACCTATGCAAGGTGTGGTATACAAGACAAAATATGATCTGGTGAATGATTGATTGTTTAAAGAAGAGAAGGGCTTGTCATTGTTTGGGTAACAACAGGATTTTGGACTGGGCCTGAATCTACTTATTGCCTTCCCTGGGGCAAGAAAATGCTCTGAAAGCTCCTGGCCAGTTTCTGGACAATTCTGGCATCACTAATGAGCCTCGTGGGCCTTAACTTCTGCAGCAGGCAGTAACCCAGGCAACAAGCTTCGCCAACGCATGCTCCCTCAGATTGTTTACAAATGACAAGTGGCTAAGGTGAGAGCTTGCTGCTAAAGTAGATGTGTTAACCTGAGCAAGCCTGCAGAGCTGTTATAAAAGTGCAGCCTTTATTGTTCACTTTTTTCCTGCTTTTAAGAGAGACATTGCTCTTACTTTATTGCTACGAGTTGATTAATAATAAATCCCACAAAGTGGATTTTAAACCCTTGTTTCTTGCTCTTGATTTGTTGGATTTTTTTTTGTTTTTGTTTGTTTTTTGTCTTTTTGGCTTTTGATATTTTGTTATATTCTCCTGCAAATAATTAATCACTGGGAAGTCATAAGTCCTTGAGTAATCAAGTTTCATGGTTACTTCTTACAACTATAAAGTGATTATTATTATTATTTTATTTTTTTTTTTTGCCTTTTGTGCCTCTAAATGTTGAGAAATTGTCATGTTCGACCGTGTTTTGCAGGATTGTGTTGTTGGAAGTTATAAAGCCCCATTTATTCTACCCTTTTTAAGGGCAACACCACCTTGCAGCTGTCAGCAAAGTAATTAGCTTACAAGCTGGCTCAAAGATATACAGAAACAAACCATAAGTCCCTAAATCACCAAACCCAATACCAACTTTTAAATCCAACTGATGTTTTTTTTTATGCCTTTTCCCGTCTGTTTTATTGCACAAATGCTGCATTACCCATGGCTGTCAGAACCAACTGTTGTTGTTTTTATGCCACACAACCATCAATTATCTTGATGTGTTATGCATCTGTTAATGATCTACATATTTGCATAAAGTCACAACATTAAATGTCTGAGCCTCTCCTTTGTATAGCCTGTTCGTTTTAATGTAATACTTACCAAATGGCAGCTGGACAGTTAATTACCTCTCAAGATTACATGAGCAAGTGCTGTACTAACATATGCCTATTATGTTACACTGCATCATAAGAAACATTTCTACAAGTTATTGTTTGCAAAATGTGAATGATGGTTGGAGAGAACTGATGAAATGTAAAGAACAGGGTTCTTTTCCTCCCATTTAATGGTTCACATCCATTGTTTTATTATTTTTGCTATATGTATAAATAAATATCTGACCTGGTCAGATTATTTGGCTCAAGATGTTGATGGAAACAGAGCTGTACAAACATGAATTGCTTTGCATGAAGACATCAACAGTAGGAAGAGCATGTTAGACTTATTAAACATTGTGGCTTTATTTGCCCAGCCAAATATAGCTGTAAAAATAATTCGTAAAGCTTTGCACATTCAGGTTACCAGTTGTGGTGTCTTATGAGACAGACAATGAAATTACTAAATATAAACCATGTAACACAGATAAAATGTAGAGTTCCCTTTTTCTTAACTACACTCAAAATCAATTGAGCTTTAAAGTATACACATGAAGTCAAAGTCGTATTGGCAATCTTGAAATTATTCAGGTCGATATTTCGGACAAAAAAGAATGACCAAGAAATCCGTCATTAATACATTTAAACCCTGAAATATTTTTTTATTTTGACTTTTTTAAACTTTTCTTTCTTTTGACAACTTGCTTGAAAATAAAGTATTTTTTACAAAATTGATGAAAGATAAAAAAAAAAAAATCTCATTATTTTAGTTTCAATAGAGGTCCCGAGCAAACAAAAAGAACATGGATAGGATGCATTCATTAAATTTTACAGAAATAAACACTAATCAAATGGTGTGTTTATGAACCTGTATATGAGTTTCATATTTTGAATTACTGAAATAAATTCTCTCTACTGGGCCTTCTCTATTGGACAAGAGATGGGACACACCCTGGACAGATCACTTACTCTAAAAAAAACAAAACAACTAAGGATAAATATTTTAATTTTAGTAATTTTAACAACTGAAACAGGACTAATACAGATTACAAAATGGTGTGAGTCTATCTGTCTGAACACTGAAGCAAAGGATTGAAGAAAAAGTCACATGAAACAGCTGCCGTTTCTTATGCCAAGTTCACAACTGGGCTTTTACTGTTTTTTTTTTTTGTTTTTTTTTTCTGTTCCGTGTTTCATTATTTAGCTGCTCCATAGTGTTCCAGCTAACTTGCTTCCTTCGGTCTGGCATGCTGGAGTCCTATCTCTTGATCATACACCCTGGTGGGAAAACACATCACCACCTTGGCAATGTTTCGAGCAGAGATACAGCATGTTGGTGAGGTGTGGAATTGGTGTGCAGTGATGGTCAGCGCTCATTGATCTGTCTAAGGCTGGTATGAGCTCTGTTTCTGTGGGAGGCAGAGGGACAGAGCTTAACCCGCTGTTTGCCATACACACGGTTACTGGGTGGTGGAACTTGCACAGCTAAGAAATGTACACGGTTACAGCGCTAACAAGCTGCAAGAAAGACTTCTGGTGGTGCTAAAAGTTGTATTTAATGCTTCTGTCATGCAGCTAATTTGCACTGGTGCTGCTCTGATTCCATGTGACTGACAGTCATCACACATTCATGCTGCATTTGGTATTTAGAAGGAAAAACGTGATGGCCTCTCAGGGTTTTTCCCCCATTTATTAATAGACTTTTAACCTTAACACTTGCCATTTGTATGAGAAGTTTGGAAATACAATTTTAACAACCAAAGTTACCCAGAGTAAAAAATATCTAAAGCTTTGCAGGGTGATTAGCCAGGTCAAAATCAGTCCCTTGTTCTGGGCTTTTGTTTGTATGGTGTGTCCGGTCTGTTTTTTGGTGATGATTGTTTGTTGGCTGGTTGGTTTGTGTTTGTTTTTTTTTTTTTTTTTATTGCTGACATGTGCTGTAATCAACCAACCAAACAGAATCATCAGAAGACTTTGGATTGCTTCAAACTATACAGGTGACAACTGGTGGCCGCTCAGACCTACCGATTTGTTGCAGTGACATTCGAATATGCATGAGTCATGCCATCTGTGTCTGTTGTGGTAATCTCTCCCTCCCGCCCTACCCAGGATCTATGGCATTTATTTATTTTCTTTTTAACTGAAAGCAAAAAAAAAACAACAAAAAAAAAAAAACGGCATTTGTCATTACACGTTATGTTGTTTCCAATTGCCTATGACACAGCATAGTTTCTTTTTTGTCATTTTGCTCTTTTAAGAGATTAGCAAACTGATCTTAACTGATTCCTTAATGTGCTGTCTGCTTGGTAAGATGGTCTTCAGTCATGGCTTGCCAACTTTAGTTCTGCAAGAGTGTTAGTAAGAGCCCCTTCAGCTTGTGTACAAATGCTACTTACCATTTTACATCTAAATGTATCTTTATGATAATTAAGGAGAAAATGTAGTAACCCTATTTCAGTCAGCTGAGCTGCAGTGAGCAGCAACACGTGAGAGAGGGGCAGTGCTAAGTTGCTCTACATACGGTTGGAGAAAACTACAGTGACTCTACCACCTTCTTTGGCAGCTCATTAAAACGATCTTTAGCAGCAGAAATGATGTGATGAAAACACTGTCCGTTTAGAAAGTGCAACCCTTAAAACTTCTCTATTTCATGATATAGGAGACCATCCCATGCGCACTGTGTGCTGCAGAATTGAAGATATTATTAGACACATACTTTCATCACTACTTCATATGTTGTTTTCCCAGCCAAAAGGGGGAAACTGGGCTAAGGTATGGGTTACATTTGCATATACACCCCCTTCCCATCTCCTTGCTCCTAAATACAGTGCCAGATTCTCCCTTCAAGCTCTTTTTCAAGCTTACTTTTATTTGCTTTGAGACTGGGGGCAAACCCTGATTTAAAAAGCTTTTGTCTGTGCAACACAACCATGAATATGAATATCATTATCTGCTGACATCAGGACACGAGGCAGATTAAAACACGATTATCTGTCTCGCTGTTATTGTTTCAGGCAAGAGATTTAAAGTAAAATTTGAAAACGAGGCAGCTGAAAGAATTCACCTCCAGCTGTGCTGTTTGTTTACATGTCTAGAGGTATCATGGGCCTAGTTACAGTTTGTGTACATGAGTTGTTTTTGAATCTGAGTAATTGCTATCCTCCTCCCTCGTGTTTGTGACTGCGAAATAAAAAATAATGAAGAGGTCTTTCATTTCCCAGCACACTGCAGAGACGCATGCATCCACAAATACAAACCTGGATTACTTAAAAGGGATGACACCTGAACGGTGAACCCGTTCAACAATATCGTAAGATAAGTCTTGATTGTGCGCTGCACTTTGATGCTACACAGCAGTCGGCGTAACTTTTATTCATCCTATAGAGAGAATGCCTTGTAAATCACCTGAATGCGCATTACATTAAGCACTAGGTTTCTTCTATGTTGCCCTTTTTTGCAATTTTGTCATGAACACAATCAGATCTTTCACAAAAAAGGCGGGTAACAGAGCAAATCTCAAAGGATTTGCCAGGGTCTCGAAGCCATCAAGGGCAAAGCCGTTTAAACATCTCCTGTTTAAGTTAATAACTCTCTGTGAACGCAGAAAATAGGTTTCCTTGGAGACATGTTGACATCCCAAAGCACAAGGACAAGAGTTGTCAGTTCTTCATTTGTTTCTTACTTGAAATGTTCTGACACGAAGCACTGCAGTTGTCTCACATATAGCTCTTTCAAAGATTTTACGATCGTTTCCTAAAATATCCTCTTGCAAGTACACCGAAGGCAGTGTTGTACGTCAAAATGGTGTTATAACTGATCAATCATGGGTTCCCAACTGGAATAAATGTGAAATATACCATGTGTATTTTGTCAAAATCTGATTTTTGTAGTCGTTTGCCAGAGCACCAAAGCTTGTGTCCAGAGGCTTTTTCAGTTCATGATGTCTTTCTGTCGCATTCTCAAAAAGGAAATATCTCAGGAGTACCTTAAGGGAATTATTTAAATAAAGTCCCGTGTTTATTTGTAGCTTAGGAGACGTATTTGCCTCCACAATTTTTCGCTGCAGCTTGTGTCCCCTTCTCATCATCAACACAGTGGTTTCCTGCGTTTCCTCAGTTCTTCAAACAAACGTCACCCTGCTGTGTAGCACTCAAACAAATGTCAAATTTCAGTGGCGTGCACAGGAATTCTGGGTGCAGTTGCTCAAGTTTGCAAAAACGGCCCCACGTACCACATAGTCATGTGAGATTTATTACAGGCAGAGCTTGAACATAATTTTATAAATCTGTTTCAAATCAATATTTATACTGTCTATTTCCGCTTTGTGCGCAGCGGCTTCACGTTGAGAGAGGCGCACGGCGGGGCACGTCATGTGTTGCTCAAGATTACAAAAATTTGAAGGACTGGTAATATATAGGCTTTTAAATTCTGAAATGCTACCTTGAGTCACAATGTAAAAAAAAAAAAAATCAGAAGAGAATTTCTTTTGTCCAGTGGAAAAAGAGCAAGTGCTCTCTCTCAACACCTGGTTTCTATCTGTGTGTGTCTCTGGAGTGAATCATTGCTTGTTGCATATCTAGCTTTAATGCATCATATTAGATGTGTATCAAGGCTACAAAGCAGAGATACGGGGCCTTATTATTGGCTCCAGTTAACATTTAGATATTGTGTGCTGTTTGGTTTCTAAGAAATCTGCACTTTTTTTGGCCTCTATTGATGTTTAAAACACTGATATACTATTATTAGAATTAATTAGTGCAGATTTAACTCAAATAAATTAGACAAACATGAATGTAAACTCCTGCTAAACTGATTGCCAAAGGCACTAACATAGCATTTCACCTCTCTAACGATGCATTATAATTTTTTTATGCAGATATGGTACCACGCACATCAATACGACATTTCCCTTCTTCTGTGCTTAGATTTAACAAGTGGGTGCAAAGTACTGTGACTTTGGCCCACAGCCGTTCTATTTATTTGTTTTTTTGTCTACATTCATTTTTCCTGTTGTGGGCAGAGGTTGGGAGGGTAATTACTGATGTGGAACAGCAGGAGAAGAAGCCAATTTAAGTTTGGGTACCAGTGAGATGTGAGGCCAGCCCCGAGAGGCTATGGTTCTTCACCTGTTCCATTTAGGCCTAGAAGAGAAGAGGGCCACTGGGGCTTGCCACAGTAAGGGATTAGACTCAGGATTTGGTCACACTCTGGTGCTCACTCTATCTGTTCTGCTCTCTCTAAATCAATAAATAATAACATGGGAGCAAATTTGTTTTATCTATAAGCACATTTCTCTGACCATATAGCTCAGACTGGCTTGTAAAGAAAGCATAGAGTTATTTCTTAAAAAGAAAGAAAAGAAAATCTAAGTCATGGTTTTGTACAAAAACAAGAGAATGAAAGCATTCCGTCATAAATTGTTCTTGACTGGTTTTGTGTCTTTTTTTTTGTTTGTTTGTTTTATTTTTATTTTTTCACTTTGTTCTTTGACGCCAAGCAACACGTATTAAAATAGACTCTGGTGGCTTTGCACTTTTAAATAAAAGGGAACAAAAAGGCATCAAGGCATAGCAGGAGAAACCAAGGACATACAGAAACCGACACGACTCAGAGTGTGACAACCGGATTCATCCAGAGGCATTTTCACACACATAAGACAATCTTTTTCGGGAGCTTAGGGCAAGGTCACGAAAATCGTCAGTTTCACTGTCGCTCCAGAGGGACAGGTGCAAAACAGAAACTCCGATTGTGGAAGCGAACTCCACTGCCATGATAGCTTCATTTCAGCTCCCACTGTGAATTGCAATCATTGTCCTTCCACTACTTTCATGCCAGATGAAAACTATCAGCTGTAAGGCTTCCTCCGAGCCAACTGCAAGCCACTTGAGCAGGAACTGAGGTAAACCTAGAAATACACTGCACATACAAACATAATACTGTTATGTTATTTTTCTCCATTTCCAAAGAAAATTGTAATATCTGGAATCGAATCCTTATTTTGGTCAGTTATGCATTTCATCTCGAGTGTACTTTGTTGAACATGTATTTTTTTTTAGCCAGTTGTCATGTCTTGAAAATTCAGAATGGTGATCTGTAACGAGTTTAGAGAAACTTTTCTTCTAAACTACACAGAGCCCTAAATGTAGCAGGTGAAACAGCTGCTCCCTCATTTTTAAAAGTGGAGGAGCAAACTTATGCTCTCCCAATTTTTCAACCAGAAGAGATGTGATCAGTCCCTGTGGTCCGACAACTTTGCAGTCACAAGCGATTGTCATCTGCAAAATCTAATTATTAGAAATCAACTCTAAATTTCAACCCTACCTGCTTTTACCTCAGAGATGGTTTGAGCTAACTCACTGCATACAGTCGTTTTGTTTCAGCGTGATCTCTTCACTTGGACAGTTTAGAGCACTGGAAAGGAAAGGCAAAATGAAACGAACTCTCCAAAAATGTCTGACTAAATACAGTAGAAAACGTTTCACATCGTTCAGGTGTACGCCGCAGGTGGCAGCAATTACGTAATGCTACAATACAAGACGAGTGCAGGTGCATGTGTTTCTCCTCACCACTTGTCGAGACAGCTTTCCAGGGATGATTTCACACTAAATATAGCTTTAAACTCACCTTTTCACTGACACAGCAAAACAAAACAAACAAAAAATAAATAAATAAAAACAATTCTAGGCGAGGGTCAAACCGAAAATCTCCAGATTCTTCAGTTTGAGGGAATCTTTGATCACTACACCATCAGTTTCATGCTCCACACTTGTCACCAAGTTATATTAAAAACTTAGTATAACTACTGGCTAATGGTGATCACTGACAGTGATAAGGGGTGGAGGTGATGTCTATTTTATTTGTTTTTGTTTAGTTTTTTTTTTTTTCAAATTTGCTCCACATTTTACAACACAAATTAGACACCAATACCAAACAACCTTTACCAAGCAATTTGATTGGTAAAGCTCCAATCAAGCTGACACAAAAATTAATTTATTGGGTCATTCTTCTCTTTTATCCCTGTAATAATAAATCCATGTTCTTTTATGAACTAATTAATTTTTTTGACTTAATAAATTTCTTTTCTTTCCTTGTGTAGATGCTTCAATGTCTTGCCCAGATGAACAATACTCGTAGTATCTTGGAAATAACCAGTGTCATTAAAATAAATAAAAAAAAATCATATTAATTAAAAAGTTAGGTACCAAATTTAAGAAAATGATTTGTGCTTCCTTGAAATTAGAAAACTAAGGTTTGTGACATTTTCTACATGCTAAAAAATAACATAACCTTGTTGCTTCTGCCCAATCTTCACAGTACTCATGTAAAAGTAGTGTTATGACATTTGTCTCATGCAATGTTCATGACATTTCCTTTTTATTTTGTAAGTCCACGTAGTTTTGGGGGGTGAATTTAAACCATTGTGTTGATTTATTAAACACCAATTCTTCCTAATAACTCCTACCTTCCCTCTTTTCACATCTTCACACTTCTGTCTTTGTAAAGTGTCACACAATTTGTCAGAGTCACAACCATCGGACAGCCCTTCAGACTTTAGACACCTCATCTGGATTGAAATTGACTTCTGTCCTTTTCTTGACCAAACTGATTCTTCTCTTTTAATTTCAGCGGTGTATTGGTGTGTCATGGTAATTGCGTTACAGTTTTCTACTAAATGGGCTCTGAGCCTGGACCCATCCATATTCTAAGATTGCCCCAAAGTGACAGTTATCTGTCAACTGATGCATATTCAATTTTGCTCTGTGCATTTCTGCAGCATTCATCTCTATTGTCTGTCAGGAATCGTTTCGTCCGCCTTTGTGTCTCTTTGTTAAAGTTCATGTGGAACTCTGTGTTTTGACTGTTGCCTTCTGCCCTACACTGATAAAACCATGTTTACCTAACCACATTGTCATGCCGATATTCCTTTTTTTTTTGTTTTTTATCTTTCCTCTTTTATTAAAAGGCTTGGGAACCTGCTCTACAAATGTATTTACTCATGCTTAAATTTATAATTGCTTTAGATAAAATAAGTTAGACTGTCTGATTTTATTTAATGCTCTGTCATCTGATCATTATCCATGATTCTGTTTGTGCTTTAGATTGCCACTTGAACAGACTACTTTTGATTCACTGTTCTTCTGAATGATGATTCAAAAGCATGCCAAGAAATCTAAAATTTGTCCACGAACAGGTTAGGCTCAGTAAAGCTCTAAGAGTTTCCACTTTTAGCTGCTTCGTAGATTAAAGCTTTGACTTCCTCAACCAAGTGATCTGTCATTTTGTTTGATATAGTATTTCATTTTATTGCAACATCAGTTCTGTACATTATATTTTAAGATTACAGCCCTTCCTCTTCATCGTACTTTGGTGTTCAGCTTCAAAGTTACCATGAATTGAACTAAAACATACTTAATATTTTATTCAGAGAACTTTAAGCTAAACTGATTCAGTGAAATGGTATTTCTTCAACGCTATTTTTGAAGAAATAGTGTTGCTTTATTCTTGAAACGTGTCTCTGCAAAAGATAAAATACGGGAATTTTTTAAAAAGTGATTGTTTAGGATACGATTAGAAGTAAAAATGGTGCAGTTTAAGAGTGTCACACCATGATAACCTTGAATAAAAATACCACTGTCATGTTGTTATATTAGCTGCGAAAAAAATGCAACACTCAAACTGTGTAAAACTCTATAATTAACATACTGAATGCTCTTTTTTAGTAAAGCTGTAATAACTTTATTTTCATAATGTTTCTTTCCTGCAAATCATTTTGTATATAAATGGTGCTATGCATACATAGTTACCTGGCCTAATTATTTTTATCTAAAATGGGAAAACAATGTTGTTTCTACTGCTGATAAAATGATAATTACACTTACTGTATGTTAAAGCTAATGCTAACATTTATCGTTATTTTGATTTTGATAAATTTATTTAAACATATGTTATAAACAAATTCAGATATGGTAGTTTTCAAGTATTGTGTAAAATATTTATCCTTTTTTTCCCCTTTTCTGATTTTTATTAATTAATGTAAATTATGAATTAGCATATTTTTGCATACTTTCTTCAGATAGCTGACTTTGTCTCTTTTGCTAGCAAGACATAAATGCAGTAACCTTCTTCAAGGAAGCTGACCGACAGTGCTCAGCAGCACTTGTGAAAGGGTTTGTGCTGTGCTGCTCAACACTCCAAGCAGTCAGAGAAAACTCCAGGTTACCCAACACTTTCCAATGAATCTAAAACGACGTTACGCCATGAAAAACACTGTTTGTAACCTTGGTATTTGGTTATCCGTATCTCTCGTGGCAGGCAAGAACACATTCGTTCATATGCGCTGCATTAGGCTTTCCTTGTTGTAGATATCGAAAATCAATTTTTATTCAAGGTTGGTATGTTTTGATGTGCTATGACAAACTATTGACCTTGTGTTTAAATCAGAGCTTCAGACTAACTCAAATGGATTCCTACTCTAAGTCTGTCCTTTGCAACATGTTTATAATAATTTAACTAAACGCAGATGATATTTTTTATGCTTCCAGCAAATATGTTGTTCAATACATAACTGATTTGAAGTGTCAGCATGCTGTTCCGTGTGTAAAACCGATTTATTTCTCTTCAGCTGTGCCTGCACTTTTTTCAGTTGAAATGCTGTATGCTTATGTGATACATGGAACGGCAATGGGTGTAGTGTATTGGGCTCTGCTGTTTTTCCTCCTAAGGCCAAATTTTAGAATGTGTTTTGCTATTCAGTATGTTTTATAACATCTCAGCTGGGAAAAGGTGAAGTGAAAAGTGCAGTATATGTTAAACCCTCAATAGGCCATATGTTTCTATAAAACCGTGGAAAAAACTGTACAGCTAAATGTACATTCATTAAATCAGAAGAGGTGCCTAAATGAGATGCCAGGAGATAATATGTATCCTTCTAGAGACAAAAAAAATCTAAAAATAGTGAAGAAAAATGTGAACACGGTTTATTCTATGTTTTGGGGTGGATCTTAGTTCAAGGTTTTTTTGTTGTTTTTTTTTATCGTTTTGTGGAACTGGCCTTCCACTCAGTTTCTCTAGCCACTAAAGTGTAGAAAGCCAAGTTCATGGCATCATCGAAGAGACCAAATCAGCATTCACCCTGCAGAGAAATGGCAAAACAGTAATGAAAGGAAAAATATGTTCTGTCATCTTGGCATCACTGAGATGTGCTAATTAACTTATGTTGCTTCTCTTGGTGTCGTCTCTTTCAATATTTTTCTAGTCATCTTGAATTGACTTTCATGGTATTTGTTTGATTTATTTGGTCAGAATAGCATTCAGCAGGTGTTTTGATTGCTTTTCAATGCTCCATTTCACAGAGACAAAGACGTGTCTGAAGCTGCCACAACAACTTTAGGCAGGGGTGCCCCACTGTTCTTTTTTTTTATTTATCGTTTCTCTTTTCTTTTTCTCCCCACATGACACCTCACTTAGCATACAGAATGTTTATATATCAAATCTAATCCCTCTAAAAAAAAAACCCAGCAGTGCAACAAAGACAGAGCAATGTGTGTGTGTGGGTGTGTGTGTGTGTAAAGCTATCACTCACACACAAACACACCACATTTTGAGGATGTGAATGGTCACAATCTAGTTTTGTAACAGTCTGCATGCAGCGCATAAGCAGCAAGGTAATGTCTGAATGATTGTTGGTTTTTACAAGTGAATGCACAATTCAATATAAAAACAAAGGGAGTATTGCTCAATATTTGATAAACTTGTAAAAAATGGCTAAACGTTGCACATAAAGCCAATGAATCTGAATGCTTTCCAGTGACAGCTGGTCTACAGAGACGGGGAGAAACAATCGATCTTTAAAAGTAAGTAAAAATTGTACTGGCCAGTTTTCCTTAATAGTGTGTGTGTAAATGTAATCTGAATTATTTTTACAACCTTGTCACACACTAATTCTTATTTAATAGTGAATTTCCCCTCCACAGTTCTCTGCTTAGCGCCCCAGTAGCACAGCTAAATAGGTGGCAGTAATGCATACCATACCAATTCAACCAAACTTTTTTTGCCATTTAAAAGTCAAGAAGAAGACACCAGAATGTTTTGGGTTGCTATGGAGATAAATTTGATGTTGGCAACAATGGCAGTGACAACCACCTGGAATGACAATTTTGAGGATTTTATTGATGGCTAGTAAGCTATAGCTTCTGTTTCTCTGAATGTTTCATTAGTTTTAGTAACCATATTGCTCTGCTCTTTTCTGCTGTTGACTTTTCCTGTATCTTTTGTCCTTCTGATTTCTATAATTTTTTTGTTAATAGCTATAATTACTTCAGTTCTTTTTGGTAGAAAGGCCTCTGCTATCTGGGATAACTAGGTGATTCTTTTATTGTCGCTCAATTAAATTCTTATACAGGACTATGGAGGAAAATCTTTTATGCACATCAGTCCCACAAAAAATCTTTTTTCCTTAGCTACCACTACTGCTTTCCTCATCTAGAGACATTTTTTTTTTGCCTATTCTCCTCTAGGCAAATCCCAGACAGTGTTCTGTCTGGGATTTCTCCATTTGAGAAATCTGGACAATTTTCAACCAAGCCAATCATCGAACAAGAACAAGGACTTGTCCATTGTCTGTGCTGTTTTAGAACTGCTGTCTGGCTATGGTTGTAGTTTTGCAACGATAGTGGAAGAAGTGTACTAAGTCATTCAGTTCATGTTGGTCATTTTTCCAAATATTGAGCTATTAAAGTCGGAACAAGAGGACATTTTATTGCTTAAGCTATCATTAGCAGCCTTCTTGTTCAACTTGGAACTTTTCTCTTGGGTGGGTGATTGTTTACAGTGCAGGCAATTTCTGGTAAGCTTCATAGCGTAACTTCCTTCACAATCAAGCTGGTGTTTTACGTAGGTCACGGCCAAACATTAGCGACTAGATAAAATGAAATCCGGTCGTTTCAAACTTCAACAGAATCAACTTCTCCTGCATGCAATTGTTTCCGAGGGTCCAGACCTATTCCATAAAGCAAAGCGTAGAACAAGAGGCTGTTTTTTTTACTGGGTGAACATACTTTAAAATCTCCAACAGGTGTTCTCCTCGAATCATCCCTCATTTTGCTACTTCAGTTTTCGCATCGACTCAAATCAGTTTACCTGCCCATGCAGAAGAAAACCATCTCCACAATGAAGCTGCCACCATAGTTCAGTGTTATGTACAGGGCATTTTTCTCCTCACATGAAACATTTTTCATGTAGATTTTAAAGGTCACCCAACCATCTTCTTCCATGTATTTGCTGTATTCCACTGCAAGTCTATTGGGAATTGTGTCATGTCAACTTATTCTCTAATAGGACCTGTGGATCAGTTCCCTAGCATCACAATGCACCCTTCTGCTGCTTCTCTGGTTAATGTTGTCTTTGTTCCCAGCTTTCCGTTGTAAAATATTCACTGAAGTTCGTGGATTTGTATAAAATTTAGGAAAAAAAATGGCTATGAATACTTTTGCAAGATAGAATGGAGATTTTCACTTTCTCTTAATGCAGCTGTTGAGATTTTGAAGATATGCATTCTACATATGCTACTCAAGGAAAACTAGTTCAGTATCCTAATGATTTATGGGATTGTGATAGCTACTAATGCAATTTCTGCTCTGTTCAAAGAAGGTAAAACAATAAGAATTTAGTTGTAACACACACCCACGCACACACACACACACACACACACACACACACACACACACACACACACACATCTTGGCAGTTGCGGTAAAATAGATCCTAAACAACGTTACGGGAAGGAGCCAGAAAAAGCAGCAGATTAGAGAACATCAAATATCTGACTGGCTTTTACTTTCAGGAAATTAAGAGGAAAAAAAGGATGTTATGGAAGTGATTTGTAATAACCCCTCAGGTTAAATATTCAGTGTTGTCCCTTCAGCTCTGTTTGCCAAGTTTTTAAATCTTATTAATGTGAATTTGTAGTCATAAAAATGTCACTATAATTTTGACAGGAGTTTAGCTGCTGTGTAAAAAAAAAAAATAAATAAAATTGTGTGTGTGTGTTTTTAAAGTATTTCTTGGCTCTAGTGGCTTTTATTTCACAGTAGATTGACAGGAAAGTGGGCTATGAAAGAGGGGAGAGGACATGCCCACCCCAGCTGTATGAATATTCTAGATATTATTTTTGTTAAATTCAGATACCAGTGTAAGGAATTGAAGATCATAGGTTTTTGAACCAGTGGTTTATTCCTATGGTTTAGTTTTATGTTATTTAACAACTCTTAGAGTTTTCTCTGCCATAGAGATATGTTGATCATTGATCTGTCAAAGCTAGGCTCATATTATTGCCTGTCTGTTTTTCATAAAGATACTCAAAGAGTTAACATGTGTTTATTGTATGAAATACTTAGAAATGTTGGAGCCTTGACAGCAATGAGAAAAATCCCCTTTGGCTCTGGTTTATATCAGAATTTCTTTTATTAAAACTGCAAAATACTGCAAAGGCCATGACAGAGGAACTTGATTCTTTAGTTTTTGTCTGTTTGGTAGCACAGCGACTCTGAAAGCAGCAGATTTGCATGCAAATTTCACAAGACGTGGCTGAACTTGGTAGGCATTAAATTCTAATATGATTCAATTGTAAGATTTTCTTTTATTCAACACTGGTGAATTTTTGCCATCTTGAACTGTTTTTATTCATCAGTTCACTGTCTAGAACTTTAAATTAAAATATAGAGTGATATCGAAAACTTCACTCAGTAATAATGGGATTATTTCTCTAAGTGTAGTTTTTAAAATATCTTGCACAAAAATAATGATTCTCAGTATAAACTAAGATATAAGTGACATTTATTTATCATTTCACATCACACATTTTGGTTTTGCATATTGTGCACCTAGAAGCCACAACGTCAAAGCAGAGTTGGTCCAATTGGTTCTATTTAAAGCTTTATGTACAGAAAATGAAATGCACACTGTCACAACATTGACACAGCACTGAATGCCTGATGTGATCACTTTAAGGTGTGAAAGAGATAATTTAGGCTGGAAAAGGAGAGTGTTTTCCTCTTGTGGTGCTTTCAGCATTTTAAGGTGGTGTTTTTTTTTTTTCCCTTCACATTTTGTTTTCGAAAAGTAGGTGTTTTGTACATTTCAAAATTAAAGTTTCCTAATGTGGGTTGCAATCATCAGCAGTAATAAAGCTATCCAAACTCTCACCACTGTTTGTTTGGTCAAAATCTTGACATTTCATCATCAGGATGTTTTTATGATTATTCTCACTGCACCAGCTTCTTTACAATACTTGTCTTGCTGTTTAATGTTGATCAATAACCTTTGCTGGTCTGAAGTTTTTTATATGTCGGTCTGGGTTTTTGTCACCTACTGGATAAGTTGTCAGTATGCACTTGGAATAATTTTAGTAGGCGAGCCACTCCTGGAAAGTTGGACACGTTTTCTCAGTTTGATGGTAATGGCTATCACTGTGGTTTGCCGGCTTTGGGACTTTGGCACTGAAACCAAAGGATTACTGCAGGCTCATTATTGAGTTTGAGTTTTTCTTACCACCTCTGTTCATAAGGGGGCAGTTTTGGACAGTACCCATACATGGAAAAATGTCAACAGAGCTTTTTCTCCAGAAATATCCCCCACAGTTATTCCAAATTGTGGTTTCCGTATGTTTTAGCAGACATAAGGAATCTTATTATAGTCTATGAAAAAACGTCCTTCATGCTTTTTAACTAAAGTTGTGTCAACCTTTTAGTCTCTTTCTTTTTCCCAACTGCACTTCATAAACAAGATGGATGTGTTTTTCCGTCTTGTAGAGATTTGGATCATCTTGAAGTTTCACTATTTTTCTTCAAATTTTGCTTTTTGTATGCTTTCACAAAAAATTCATTTTTTTTTTCTTGTAATAGTAGCATAAGTTAATGACTACTACAAACTTGTTTTATTTTCCATTTATGGCTCGAGAAATATGTTGTCTACTCATAAAAAGCCTGGCCTTTTGGTAAATTTGTTTGAATATTCTTGCCATAAGGTTTTCTGTTTTTCTGAAAGTGAAGATTTGACACCGTCATTTCCTTGTTGGGAAAGAAAATGTTAATTTTCTTTTGTTGTTGTTTATTTGAACATTTTTTGTTTAGTTTTTTTGTATTTCTGTATTTTAGATTTAGTTGTTGTTTTGCCCATTTGCTTTTTATTTAATAAAGACAATACTCTTTTTTTTCCCTCTCCTTACCTTTTCTAGATTGCATCAAACATTATCTTATTTATTACATGTCGTTGTAAGCTCCACTTATGGCTGCTGCTGCTTGGGAGAGCTTTTGTTAATAATTGCATAGTTACCCTATGTGATTCAGAGATAAGGGGTGTCTAATCACTTTTCGCATTAAGCTAATATTGTGCAGCATATTATGGGATAGTGATAAAATTTGTGGTAAGCCTTGCTGAGCTGCTAAAATAATCATTATATTTTGTCAGCTGATGAGAAGGCAGTGGGTCACGCATTGGCTGCAAAAGCTTGTGTCTAGATGTTTCATTTTATTTGCTCTTCTGGTTTCTTTTTTAAGATTAATTTCCGCACTATTTGGCATGATAGAGCATTTCATAGTGCCTTGGCACCCTACTGTGCCTTTCAAAGATGTTCGTACCATCTCAACGTTTTCACCTGTTCGCATGTTACAGCCAAACTTTAAGGTGTTTAAAATTAAATGCACTTAAACATGATTTCCATGTGGCAGACCAACACAAAGTGACACTCAATTGTGAAGTGAAAGGAAAAGAATGGTTTTGATTTTTTACTTGCTTACCTGTTGTGTGCTTCTGCTTTCAGCACCCTCAAGGCAATACCTTGTAGAACCACATGTCTTGCTGTAATTACAGTTTTCTTTTATCTTATTTAACTCTGATGTTTAGCACTTTGTTTCAAACTATGGCTGCCGTTAACACTCTTTATAAATAAAGTTGATGATGATGAAACCAGATTTATGGACTGTATAAATTAGTGGTTGTCCCGTCAGTGGATACTCCCACCTGAGCTGTGGACTTCTGGAGCTTATCTTGAGCTACAAAGGGCCTTTTTGACGCTTCTCTCTTTAGTTTCTTGTGTAAATTTATTGTACATATTTTTGTTGTTGTAGGGGACTGCATAGAAACTTGGAATACTTCTCTCCACTTCATAATTATGTGTTAATTTGTGTTGGTCTGTCTCAGAAAAGTTCAATGAAATGCATTAATGTTGACTTTTGTAATGTGACAAAATGTGAAGAAGCCCAAGAGTTCTGTACATTGTATCTATTCAAAATAGTTTCTCAAGGTTATCTGTCACATAGTAATCTGGTGTAGCATTGTATTTTTGCACATTTGTTGCAGATGCATGTGTTGTTTGAGATCATCTGTATGGAACGATACATCTCATACATGCCAGTGTGAAAGATTAGTGATGATATATTTGGTTGTTTTTTAAAATGTTGGTCCTGCAGGGAGACACGGCCAAATTCTGGCGATAGCAAAAATGTTACATTTATTCTTAGCATCTGCGTATAATATAGAAGGAAATCGTAATGAAATAACTCAGTGGCCAGTGTCATTCTGATTCTGTGAAAAACAGAGGCCAACTCAAAGTGTTCAAATACACACAGGCAAATCTCTCTAAATGAAATATTTTGGAGTCCAGCAGAGAACAAAATGTAGAACAAGCTGGTCAATGCAATCCCGTCTTTGCTTTGTAATGCATTGTCCAGCTGTTATCACCTAGGTGGACCTGATGTGTCAAAATGCAATGTAGATTTATCATCAGACATTCGCTGCGGCCTACAAATCAAAAAGTAATAGTGATGATCAGACTGCAGACAGCTCGTAGTATCCGAGTTTTGTGCATCTATTCTACCATTTGAACCTCCACTAACTATGGCAAAATGTAAAAATCCAGAATGTAGAAACCCCTGGAGAATGAGGATATTTTTTAGCTTATAAAATGAATGAATAATAATTTTAAAAAAAGTTAACTTCGTCTACTATTCGTCAATAACAAAACAGAAAACACTTATTTGTGATGAAAACATTTTAAAGCAACGCAAACCTCACCTTTTTTTTAATCAGCATTATCTTAAAATCATACCACAACCACCTAATTAAACTAATATTATAGATGCACCAGTCAACTGGCCAGAGAATGGAGTGTCTTTCGCTAAATAACTGCATTTAATATCAGCATGTACCTTGATGCCTAAATTGAGGTGATCTTGTAATTCAACAGCACTGTCTTTTTGAAATGGTCAGCATCACATTTTTCACTGTTACATTCCTCAAGCTAAAAAATTGAAATCAGGGAAAATTCGAATCATTCATGAAATGGATCAAACTTCTGTTCTTTGGGGGAGAGAAGTTGTCCACAAATTCACCACCTGAAAACATGTCCTTTGATCCATCAGTAGGGATAATCTGTTAACTCTTTTATTTTCTATCATATTCAGGCTTCCTACAAAAAGTATCCAAACCCTTGGACTTTCATACCCTTTTAATTGCTTCAACAAATCTGTAAAACTCATAGTTCAGTCAAGAACACCTTCTGCACATTTTTTTTTTTTTTACTATCATTTGTTATAATCCATAGAAAAAAAAAGGAATCCGTCACACCTGGAATGAGCAGGTCAAATAAAGCTGCAGTTCTTCAAAAACTGCTTTTGCTTCATAAACATCGACAGCAGACACTTTTATACATAAACGGACATAATCTTGTCATTCAAACCTACTACCACAACCGACAAACCTGCAACACGTTCTTCTTTTTATTTTCCGTTACTGTATTTCATTTTATTCCTTAGAATAATTGTCGTTTTAGTGAAGCACAGTGGGCGATGTGGATGCTGACAGTCAGAGAAGCTTTATAAGACTCGTACCCTTTCAGTTGTGCAGACCTGTAACAATAAATGCTGCTTTAAAATGAATTTCTTCATACAATCTAAATCGCATCACCGTCATGAAGTTATAGCTGTTCTAAAATAAATAAGCACATACAGCTGCGCTACGAATTAATCCCCGAGTACAAATATGTTCTGCGATGGCGGATAGGAAATCTGTTTTGACTTGCCATTATACTTTCCCTTCATACACGCAGTCCGCTCCACGCATTCCCTACGTTAAACATATACATAATTTAAAAAGAAGCATCTCCGTGCATTTTAAACAGTCATGCCCCCCTATCTTAATTTCCCAAAACCTAGCAGGAGGAGCCGACTCTGTGCATGTTTACCCCTGCAGTGCTGAGCAGCAGTTTGTGCACAGATTGGTGTGTGTTGTGTTGATAAACATTAGACCACAGTCTTATCGATTGTTCCTCGCTTTGATTTGATGTGTACAATGGCTGTGCTGCATCTAGCTGCGAGGAGACCACACTGCCAGGCAGAGACCCTGTGAAATCAGCAGGTATCAAAGCCCTGCGGACAAACAGGAAGGGTTGGAGAAACGGAGGATACTGATCTACTGGGAAGGCTAAGGGGCCAGACGGTTTAACGGGAAAAAGATGGGGCTAGTTGTGTGGTGAGCCTAGCAGCCCAGCAGTTGGGGGGCGGGAGCAAAATAAAAATCCTTTGGTGCAATGAAACCCTTTCAATCATTCTTGATGCTGTGACCACTGCACTACTACACATATAGTGGAGCAGAAGCAGAAATATATTTAGCCACATTTTAAAAAAAAATGATAAAAGTTACTAATTGCTAATAATGAAGACGTTAATGCCAAATAATGCCAGACGTTAGAGGTTGAAGAAAGAGAAGCAGCATTGCCTACGCTGCTGGTTGCCTGCCATTCATCAGCTCCCTGCCAGGTGTGAGGTTGGCACGCTCCAGGGGCGAGAGGCAGAGATATGAGCGTGTCAGGGGAGGGAGAGGCATCATCATCACTGGTCACTGCCTCCTCTCCAACAGCAGATAAATGTGATGCTGTGCAAGTCTCTAAGCAGGAAGGCCATAGCTTGAAATTGGCTATGCGTCTGCAGTCCCTCTGTAATTAAGGCCGCTTTTGTGATAGTTTTTGGTCCGCCCCGACGAAAGATTGCTTTACTTTTAATCATAGCTGCTCTGGCAGGACCCCTCAGAGGGCCTCTGGAGATGAAGACATAGACTGCCATTAGACTGAGGTGCCAAATTAAAGGTTTCAGTGGGCCTGAAAATTCAAGCATTTGCTTAGCTGCCCTGTGTGAACTGAAGCCTCATCTCAGCTAGGCCTTAATTATCCTTCACATACTCATTGAGTTACATGAGAAAACCAAATGCTGAAATGAATACGTATTTTATATGATGTGTAGCACCTGAGACCGGATGAACGAGAAGGTTTAAAATGCAAGTAATTAAGAACATCGCGTCTTCTTGTGCCTGAGATTAAATTGATTAAGCGCAGGAAACATTCAACAGAGCCTCACCATGTCTCTAGCTGTAGCTGCTTTCAAACCAAGACAGAAACTGAAGGATTTTCAATGAGCCCTGTGAAACTCTTACTGCTCGCTGCCTGACGCACGGAGGTTCAAATGCTTCCCTAAAGATAGTATTTGAAAACATTTGAGGACACCAGCAGTGTTGTTTACCACCTTTTCTGCAAAAACCTCTAGGCTTTCAGCTAAAAATGACCGAATTTGTTTCATCAAAGTTTACACTGAGAATTTGGGAGGGTTGGGGGGATGGCTTGATGGGTCATTCCAACGTCTGTCTCAACTACACTTGCTACATGAAAGTCATGCACATATTCTATGAATATTCCTTAAAGTGTGTGGCATATTATGAGCAATCTGATCCTGAATGAAATGCATTATGATTAGTCTCAGCTCTCATGTTCTTCTAAATTATGACATCAATAAGAAATAAAAGGTCTAAAATGAGCTGTGTACATCTCTGCTCATACAAAAATGAAATAGGTCAAGCATCTGAAAACTTTCAGTAATGTGATTTCTGTGTATTTCTTTCTGATGCATTTTGCATGCTCTTGTTTGTAAATTCCCTGGGCTTCTCTCTGTGGTATGAAATAGATTTGAGACCCGAGCTTTGCTTTGTTTGGCTCATTTTGCAGTCATTTTAGATTACACAATATTGATGAATTGGTGGCTGGTTGTCAGCTTCCTACCAATTAATAGCGTATCATGTATTTGAGCTGAACATTATAATGACTCACAGCTGTCATCTCGGTGTCGATTTGTGCAATATCACAGTCACAAAGGACTGCTTGGATGTAATATTTGGTAAGATATATTTCCAGTGGCCTACATTCATGTTTTGCGTATCAATGATATATTTGGTCATATGGATAAACTCTAACTGCCTTAACATCCACATCTTTCGGTGCTGAGATGTTAAAGCTCATGGGGGTGATCATGGGAGTGTTATTGTAAATAAAAAAGAAGAAGAAAAACATGAGGAACGATTGCAACCAAAATTGTGATCATAGTTTTTAGCAACACCATTATAATAACTTATTTTCTTAGTCAGCTGACTGGAAAGTGGATGAGACACAGAATTACTTGGAAAGTGGACGGATTGGGATGTTTGAATGTACTTTTGGTAGCAAATACCAGTGAATGATTTGCATTTTTTTTTAGTAAATAATGTCACAGCTTCTGACAGTTCGCCTAAAATATAGTTGCACGACAACTATATTTTAGGTTTTCTATAAAGTCACTAAACTCGTCCAGTGAACCACTAGACGTTTTATCTGTCATAATGTATATTTCCGTATAGACATAGACTTCACAGACAGCCAAAGACTTCAGTTATTTTCATTTACTATAAAAAGGCGAGGGTCAGCGTCTTGAAGTTGCTTTGATTTATTTCTATCGTAGCTCTGTGTTGGTGCCATTATCTGAATATTTAGAAGCCTACTTACAGCGGCAGATAAGATATTCTGTGTCTGTGTTTGCACACATGAATTTGTTTAGCATGTTAGCATTGGCAGGTGCTCAACACCTGGTCCCCTCATTTATAACAGGGACTCAACAGCATTTTAGCTTCTGTCAGTGCATTTTGAACTTAGCTGACAGTCCATTTTATCTCCCTTTCACCATCGTCTGCATGCGACTCACTAGAGACCTTGTGCAGGGCAACAGCATTTGATATGATTAGGCGCACATCCCTGTATTTGTGCCCCTGCCTAGCAAATGCAGAAAACAAGACAGGGGGTGAAGTAGTAAAGCAAGCAAAGAGTTTTCTTCGTCTGTCCCACAGGGACTTTCCGTCTATCATTTTGCCTCCTGTCTGTTTCGCTCTTTGCTGTCTCTCCTTCTAATCCTCTAATAAATCAAAGATGAATCCAAAAATCTAATTACATTGCAGTCCACTTTACTAGTCGTTTCCTACATTCAGGACTGTTTTTTTTTTTTTTCCCCTTCTGGCCAAAATAGAAAATGGCTAATGACCCATGATTTATTAATTGAATCATTCCTGTCTGGCCAAATCATTTTGACAGTGTTGCCACTAAATTCCATAATTGCTCAGAATGGCATCCTTAATTCCTCTGAGTGTTACTGGTGAGTCAGGGTGGCTGGCTAGGGCAAAGAGTGCAGTTTTAAGCTGATTGTTTTTTGACTGCAGTCACATCTAGTGATCCCCTGTTCTCTCTGTGGTTGTACATGATTTATATTTATTATGTCCCAGTTTATTAATGTAATTGAACAAAATTACATTCATTTTGTTCAATTACAGAATTACATTAATTTTGTTCAATTACATTGAACAACATTAATTAATTTTAGCTAAATTTAACTTTAGCTAAAGTTAAATTTGTATTTGCCCACTTTAAAAAATTATTATTTATTTTTTTGAAGTTGAATAGTTCACTGCCACAGTGACAGGAGTACTTTGTACTTTATTCATAATTTTGATTGGTTATTTCATGTCATTGTATTAATAAGGTCTTGTAGTTCTGTCCAAATTATTTTGACTATGTAATGGCCCACACAAATTATTAATTGAAAAAATAAACACACAAGCTAATTTATAGGAGAACATTGTGTGGTGTGAGACTGCAAAATTGTATATTGAATTAAACTGAAATTAAAATGGTGGTCCTGCAGTGAAATATTGCTGTTTTTGCTGAAGGAAGTGCCATAACTATACGTTAAGAAGAAAAATCAGCTTCATGTAAAAGTGCATTTTCCCATCCTTCCTACATATTATGTTCACATAATGCACTTTTGTGCTCCTTTTCAAACAGTCAAAATTTGATATTTACACTAACACGGCGTGGATAAGTGGACAGTTGCTGAACAAGTACAAAACATATCTTTTTTTTCAAACCCCTCTTCATATCGGTAAACAATCTATAATCCCATATATAGTCATGTTTAAACCATCTGATAGATGTATATAGTGTCCCCAGGCGTTCCCTGCATTCCACTTTTATTTACAAAAACAATAAAATGTAGCATCAGCTGTTGAGTTAAAATCTCAATAGAAACTTATAAATCAACGATTAAGTGAATTTCATGTTTGCATCGAGTAAATGTGTTGTCTTTTTACCAGAAGGCTCCATGCTTAATTTATAGCATTTCATTTGACTCACAAGCTTAGGCATTTGTGAGAGTGAAACAGAGCGCTACACAGGCTCAATTCCTTCACATAGCCAACTAATAAACAGTGGCGTCCCAATTATAGGCACACCTCATAAAGAGGTGTGCTAAAAGCCTTACATAACTGGATCGTTTTAAAGTAGCATAACCTCGCACTGATTATTTTTAGGAAATTCCAGTGTTTAAGTTGTGAAGATTTATTTAGTGGGGAGGGGGAGGGGGAACAAAAAAACACAATAATGAAACCATGTGTTACACTTGTTGGCATACATAAAAATCCTAAGTTGTTCAGCGTGGCTTGAAACAATACATGATGATCTGTTTCCCAGAAGTGTATGATGCAGCATGGACACTCTTTCTCTTAATCTCTTCAAAATAGAAAAGACAAGAGAACTTACAATGCAAACATGTGTCTGGAAATAGCTATGACAAAATAGCTATTAGCCTGAACTTGCCTATATCTACAACGAGAGCTATAATTAAAAAGTCTTAAACAACTGGAAGTGTGACAAAAAAGACCACATGAGGAGCTAACTTTTTCTCGCCAGCAGTCCAAATCAGGAGCAATAATTTGAGGAACCAGAATAAATTTTGCAACAAAAGATTTTTATATATATATATATATATATATATATATATATATATATATATATATACTCTGTTCCCTTCATTTCAACCAACACATGCATTCTGACGGTTAATGTTTGAGAATGCTGTGGGTGGTAGCCAATAAAAGTTTATGGAGATGTGCATGTGGCACAGGATGGTTAGTGACTCTTGATGGAAACCGGGCCATGGAGTTTAACAAGCTCATTATAACACAGGCGTGGGACATTAGTCTGCGCCGCATCTCTCACAGAGAAGGATTTAAAAAGGTGTTGACACATTGGTGTCAACTGTCCTGCAGGTCATGCTCACTCGGAGATGGCTGCTGTTTTATTAATGGAAGAAGAGGCTGACGGTGAAATCATATCTGCGCAATAAAATCTAATGATTTATGGTAATCTGATATCCAGATCATGACTGTTCAGCAGCATGTTGGGTCAATATTGAGTGGAGTAACACGCGCAACAATATTTGAAGCCAGTATTTTATTTATTTATTTATTTATTTATTTATTTATTTATTTATTTATTTGGGTGGCTTTAAATAACCTATTATATCTCAAACTTTCAAAGTATTGGCACTGTTGTAAATGGGAGAATCAGCAGGTGGGAACATGTGTTCAAGGATCACCAAGGTCTTTGACCCATGATAATGATTGGCATAAACTGTGGGTGTATATATATATATATATATATATATGTGTGTGTGTGTGCATTCCTTGAATGATTTGAGTACATCAATTTTTAAAATCCCTCAAATTATTTACCTGCCTCAGAGTTTTGTTAAATTATGTTTTAGCATTTAGCTCACCGTGTTTTGTGCTAAGTGTTAGCAGCATAACATCTTATGTTTAAGTTCAGTCTGGGGCAACCGCAGGGCTTTCATTGATTGATAATAATGCCGGGTGTACTGATGCAGGTGGAGCAGAGACGGGCAGAATACAGCAGGCTACTGTAGCTGATGCTTAGTGTAGATTTATGGACGAACCGGACACCCATTTGCTGCGTCTTGGTCGCAGTAAATGGGTAGTGTAGCGCAACATGATGATGCATAGCTGGCAGATGTTTTTTTTAATTTATTTTTTTTATGTGTGACGGAGCTACCACATCCCGTTGTGCACATGGTCACAAAAGCTATAAATGGCTGACAATTCATTAGATGATACATAAACTAAAAACTGCACTATAGACATCTTTTAGAACTCTTTGTGACCCTCCTGCTTTATTACTAAATTTAATATAATTTCAGACTTGTGTAATTTTGGTCCAGTTTGACTTAAAAATTGAGCTAATATTGTTACAGGTTAAATTTCTGAACTACAGAACAGTTATTATTGGGGATTCTCAATAAGAAAAAAAATTGGGGCTGATGTTTGTATCCAATATTAATCCTGCCGTTATGGCAGAATTTACCAATATTTTATCTTATACATGTTTTTATTTGATTATTCGATTAATTTTCAGAGCAATTGATCTATTACTCGATTACTAAAATATTCGTTTGCAACAATCCCAGTGTGCATATTTAGTAGAGGAACATTTGTTCCTCTACTAAACCCAAGACACAATATGTTTGCAAAATGATTACATCTCTTATGAAGGGATCCATAGCTTATTGCTTCAGATATTTGATAGATTACGGCTTTAACTGAATACGACTTTGCAAATATCTCAAAGCTGTAGAGAATGCTAGTTTTTTTTTCATCCACTCTCTCCGTTTCCTCCACACCTTCCCATCTACATTTATGTTTTTTTTTCTTTTCTGTTCCCTGCTCATGAACAATTGTATGAACACACACACCCACACACACACACGTGCGCGCACACACACACACACACACACACACACACACACACACACACACACACACACACACACACACACACACACACACACACACACACACACACATATGTCATGACTGCTCTCTGTTTGACTGGATTAGTGCAAATCTGCAAGATTTATTCTGACCATGTTTTCTTCAGCTTCATGTATTTATTAAGTCTTTAATTACTTCATGAAAGAGCTCTGCTGAACCTAAAACACTGGAGGAAGTGAAAAAACAGGAGCTAATCTGGCAGTCCCCCTGGATGCTGACATTTTAGATGGTAAAATATTGCAAACATTGAGGATTTCTTCTCTAAATGTAAAAGCAGAAGTGAATGTGGAAATTGTTTTGGGGTTTACAGAGACAACGCCATCCATACTCTCACTGCAGCTTTACCTCAAAACCTGCCTTTTGATAGATCCTATGTTTTCTTACTTTGAGATTGTTTTCCCAGTGATGCATGCAAAGGGACGCTAACACCAACATTACAGCTCATCTACATAAAAAACACATGCTTTGATTGATGGCTGTTTTCATTTGTGGCTTTGCTCAGATGGGTTTCCATCTGTCTCGGGTTCCTTTTTTTCCTCTACAGAGAACCTCAACGGATGTTTAGACAACAATTATCATTTGTTAATGTCACTTTTTATTTTCATTATTGAAGCACTTTTTCTAGCTCTATATTTTTATTTGCTTTTTTCCCTTTGCTTCTGTATTTGCCATGATGGACCATTTGTTACAAGACCATTAATATTTATTCATTCATTTGATCCCATTCAATTGCTCCGTTTTAATCTGTTATGTAAGTACATATGCTAATAGAACCTTTTGGTTTTTGCAATTTCCCATGACATAGAAAGAAAAACTGATGGATTGTACTTTTTCTGCCATGGACATTATATATATATATATATAATACAGTGAACTATTTCCAATCATAAGCAAAAGCTCTTGTAATTACATGATAATTAGTAGATAGTTCTAAATATATATTTTTAAACTACAGATAAAATGAGAAATGCTCGTATTTCTGTGAAAATAAAATTTGACTTTTAAGTTAATATTGACAGTATGCCGTAAGGACTTTTACATCCACTTATTTGTCTTATTGCTGTAGTTTAGTTCTTGTATTATTAACATTGCATATTTACATTTGATATGGGAACATAAATTTCCAAAGTTACCTTTGTGCTTTTTGTTTTCAGAGGTCCAGAAAAATCGTATTCATATGTCAGCTAAGATGGTGTTGCTTAATTTTTTTCAAGTTCAAAACATTTAGCTACATTGCTGATGGTGTAAGAGTTGCACTGGTGGTTTATATATCAGAATAATTGAGTGACTGGGAATGATTCGTTTCAAAGCTTGGTCCTTTTGTCTTTTTTTCAGTAGGTCTTTAGAAGCCACTGTGTCTGTGGGGCCGTCAGGAACTCTAAACTTTTCAATAAATTATGCCCACAATAGTTTGATGGCTGTTCACATAGTGTGAATTGCTAGTCAGCTTCTCCGCTGTTGAACCATAATGAACGTCCATTTGCATATTTCATGTGTGCTGATGACATGGCGTCAGCTCATTTTCTTTGGCAGCTAATTCCTTTGAGTTTCACAGCAAAGCTTTTTGTTTGGTCATGTGCACTTTAAACAATGCAAGTCATGCCAGTAATCATTTGACCTTCTTGACCTTAGTGGGAGTTTCATGATCTTCTTCGTTTCACAAATTTACATATGTATGCGGAGAAATAGTCTGGACAAAATGCTTTGAAGGGAGTTCTCTTTTCTTAGCTTATTTATGATAGGAAGCATTGCTGTTCCTAATCTTACAGTTTTATGATATTCTTTAGCATTATGCTTAATCGAGTTCTGTTCTTGGTAATCTTTTATGCTGAGTAAATGTTTGGTCTCAGGATCTAAGCAAATAAGAATATTAATATAAAGAAAAAATATCAAAGGTGAGACCAAGTTATTGTTGAGCAAGTAAGAAGTTGATGGAGGACATTTTGGCAAAAGCCCAGACCTAGCTTGCACACCAGGCATAGCTCCTTTGTATCACTTTGTTTTTGTGAAAGACACCATAATAATGCTCTGCTTTTATTGGTATATCATAAAGTAAAGTAAAATACATTGGCCAGATTGAAATTTGTGGTTGAAATGTCACAAAGTGTAAGGAAATGTCAAAGGTCATTGATAATTGCACAAGTAACTGGATATGAGTTATCCTTATTAACTTCTGAAAGTGAGGCAGAATGTGTCCGATTGCTCTGCAGTCATACCATTTATTATTAACTGCAGGATTTTACACATTGGTTTTCCATTGTTTTTGCTGAATACAGAAATCATTTGTAAGAGCAGGAAAAATAAAAAGCCTGGCCACCCCTAAGTGGAATAATATCCCTTTTCTTGGTTTTCTGCCCTGGCATAAATTCACATAAATATACATAAGTATGGGTGGTTTCCCCCTAAATGCATAAATAAATCTTCCCGTAGCTATTTTCTTCCCATAGCAATTTAGGACACTAATCTCTGCTTGCAGTGTTGTGAACGCGGCAGATGTGCAAACTGTAGTTTGGGCACTATCTTTTAAACTTTGACTGATATTTTCCTCAAACAGTGGCTCCATGTAGCAGTCAGGCTGGTATGCTGACGAGATCATTTCAAGTGATGTATTATATAATGGAATATAACAGAATACACACTGTTTTCTGTGTCAAAAGAATGAGAGGTTCAAGAATGAAGCCCAGAACGAGAGAATGCGGTTCACCCAAAAGGCTCTGCAGCTTCCATTTGTATGAATGGTGGCGTTTACTCTCAATGCTCCAAACTGTTGCTGGTTTTGTTCTTCAGTTTTGAGAAAAAAAAAAAAAAAAAAAAAGAAAAAGATATGAACTCCTCTCTGGAACTCATGAACAGTAATTTCATTTTAATTCTGTTTAAGTGAATGGTTGCATATTGGTAACTCGGTAGATTTTTGTCTCTCAAGCCATTTCTCGATGTCATGGACCCAAACAATGTGAATTTCTAAATTACTTGTAGTTGCCTCATCAGATTTGGTTGTGGAAGTGTCTTATTCGTAACAAATTTGTTGGGTTTCAGTAGTTAAGATAACCATTTTTATTAGGTTAGTGTTTAATATTGTTTTGCTTTGTCATATTAAAATAAAATACTTTGCTTCAAAAATGTTAGCAGTATCAGTGCTGCTCAGAACAGAATGTTAAATATTATCTCATGCTACACCCTGGTCAGGCCTATGTGCTGCCTGTCCTTTATCCACATTTATTTCATACCCGGTGTATATTTTTCATTACTGTGAAAGAGGACAGGATATTAGTCTTCCTCGAGGGCCATTGGGGCAAGCTGTTAGTCACACAGGCTAGAAGTGTGGGCTATAAGGTGATATGAGACAAGAGAGCCATGTTTTACATTTTCTGTAGTTTTTTTGTTTGTTTGTTTTTTGTTTTTGTTTTTTTAAGAGAAGGGGGCGAAGAGCAATGGCAACGGTTACTCAGATCTGAACAGAATTAATTTGCATTCACTAGTCATTTTGTTAGATACATCTGGCTAATGCTGGGTTGGAAAATCTTTTGCACTCAGAACTACGCTAATTTTCTATAGTTAAATGGCATTTTTAACTATCTTTAAGTCACATGCAACCAGAAGTGTTAAAAAAATAAATACAATTTCCAAACTGAAGGAAACTGTGATCTTGTAACACCAGTATTTGCGTGTTTGTGTCCTCAACTTCCTTTTTTTTCCTTTCTGACTGTAGAATCAGTTTAAAGTGGTTGATATCCGCAACTCCATCTGTTTCTGGTCTCGTCCCGTTGCATGCAGGATTTTGTGAGCCTGGTCTGCGTGGGGGATGGTGAACAACCTAAAAACCGAAAGCAGCCAGGGTGACCTAAATCAGAAGAGGTGATAACTCAGGCGGATAGCTGGAGATTACCCAGGGATCAAGAGGCTCAGTGGCCTCTCAAACAACAATGACTGGAGAGCATATCCCTTCTTACCACCCGCCCTCTGAGACCCTTATAGCTGTTATAGACTAAAATGTGCATGCCAGGACGCGCCATAAAGACCATTTGTCACATGGACATTTGTTTGTTTCCTTGTTTAATGGATACAATGGCTCCATGTTTTAAAATGTTCCCAAAAGGCAGACATGCACTAAGCTGTTTTATTTTATTTTTTTTTGTTTGTTTTTTTGTTTATGTGATTTCTGCACTCATTGGTCTTTTTAGTGCTGCTGTACAGCAGAATTATAGGATTTTTGTCATAGCGTATCGTTTTTTCAGTAACCATTTAGTAAATGATTACAGCTATTGAATCATGGCTCAGTTTAATGAAATGGCTTTTGGGGTTTAGCTCTGCGTCGTGTGTCTATGACGACAGGATTCTGTATCTGTATGTCTGTGTGACTGCAGGACTGCTTGTTTCAGGGAGTTGGCCCGGCCATTAATTAATGATTGATTGATGAATCTGCCACGCTGTGGCCAGTAACGGGCCCAGATTTTGCTCTCAGTATATCTGCGAGTGTGGGATGTGTCAGTGTGTGGGCTTTTGAGAGTGGGGCAAAAAAAGGTTGCTCACTGATTACTTTGTGCTTTGCTTCATTCGAGGAAATAAAAAACAATTTGTTCTGGATGGTTAGATATGCCTTTCCCATTCTCACCACATTCACCTTTAAATGACAAATATATGCACAAGTAACGCATACAACAAAAGTAACAACATTTCTTTTTAAGTATTAAGAGAATTTATTTATGGCTTTGTAAATCTGAAACAGCTATGTCTTCATTTAAAGGAAATTGTTTTTATTGCATATTTGCAATGTAAGGACATAAATAGCATAACACAGCTGTGGAAAACAGATGTTTTCAGATTCATCTGCAATAATTTGCAGATTAAGGAAGGAATGTATGCAGTTCATTAAAGCTACACTGTACAATAAAATGGGGTGAAGGGGGGGTGGGTATATTGCTCTAGGCAACGCTTGTTCTGAGGACCATCTGGTTGGATTTGGTTTTGGCATTGTCGACTTTCTGTGCTCCAAACCTTTAACCCGCTTTCAGTCTTGGTTGTTCTCTCTGTCACATGTAAATCTTGCAGTTAAGCTTGAGATGATGTGATGTCCTTGTAAGAACAAAGAAGGAGTTATTTCTTACTCATCCTTCATTAAGTATAAAGCTTACAAAGCTTTATATACCATCAGCTTTGGAAACATGAAATATACATGTTCAATATGTACCGTACAACAGGGGTCTGCAACTTTAATTCTCGAGTGTCACTGTCCTGCAACGTTTGGACGCATCTCTGCTTCAACACCCCTGAATCAAAACGATGAATTACCTCTTTGACGTGTCGGCAGTGTTTTAAAGGCCTGGACTAATCGGTTATTTGATTCAGGTGTGTTGGAGTGGGGATACATGCAAAAGTTGTAGAACAGTGGCAAAATCAGTTTGTGCATGTTCACATTGTTTCGCCCCAAAAAATAGCCCAAGCGTCATCTACGCAAATATATCACCCGTCGTCACTCGTTGGACTGAAGAATCTCAGTTGGGAAAATGCCGACCAAAGTTGTGGGCGATATTCAGGATTATTTTTACCTGTAGAGACGGTGTGTTCTTATCCTGTGAGAAATAAAATCAATCTAATCATTTTATACATTTTCTTTTCTTTTTTTTTTTTGTGGAAACCCCATGATATTTTAAAACCGTGGTATTTGTACTCTGAAATTGTGAGATTTGCAAAGTACTCCATGTCTAGTGACAAAACTTTATTAGATGATGTCACAGGCTGTGAAGAACATAGATTTAATAAACTCTAAAAAAAAAAAAAAAAAAAAAAAGCTAATGGCATTCAAAATTTGACGGTAAATTCCAGACATTTAAGACAAAATGTTTAAAGATTAGAGTAGACTGCATATAAACTGATGTGTATTTTAAATATAATACTTTCAAACCCTTAGATTGATATTATTTATTTATTCTCATCTATCTAATAGGAGTCTCCGAATTCACCATCGCATATGTTCATACAAGCAACGCCAAACGCAGAGCACAGACTCGACTAAGTTCTTCCGCATCACACATCGTTCTATTGTCATCATAAGCCCATGGGTTTCATTAGTGCCAGCTTTAAGACAACAACTCCCACTCTTCATTCCCAAATGCTTACAGTGAAGGACAACTTAACACTTGCCTGAAGCCTGCATGCATGTGAAATTGCAAAAAAAAAAAAAAAAGTGTAGTTTGTTCTCTGCTCTCTTTTGACTCGCTCTGAAGGGTCACACTGAAATGCAGCTTGGCCTTAGGGTGTATCTAGTCAAATTCATAATTTAGACAAATTCATTGTTATGAGTTTTGTATTCGGGATTCAAAATATGCACGAATATGTTATGTAAATATTAGACTGGAATTGCTTTCATTTTAATATTATGGTTCCTGCAGTTAAGTGATTACTTGCTTGCAGGGAAAACTAGCATTTATGCTCCACACATTTAATCACCAAGAACACCTTACGTCTTTCTGTGTTTTCACACCCCTAGCACCTAAAATAAAATTTAAAAAAAGGACGGAAAAAGGAATATAAAAAGGCATGAAGACGGAGAACATCTGTTTTTCTCTTCTGCACCAGGGTGACTAATGTAGAGGGAAAAGTGAGAAAAAAAATACATTTATCTTTTGTCCCCTTTTTTTATGGCTACAGTTAGATGAACATTAACTGGACTGCAGCTGACTTTGTGGTTGCACAGCAACAGCTTAAAGATGCTTCCAGGATCTGTCTGTGCAACCCTCACTAAAAAAAAGGCAGAGCAGAGGAACTTATGTTTCTCTGCAGAACAAATCCCAACCTATTTTGTATGTCCTCCGGTATACTGCAGGTGTCGCTACGTCAGTCTCTCCTATTTGGGCTTGTTTGATTTGCAGATTGTTCATTCCTGACAGTTATCTTGAAATAATAATGGTAATTATATTAAAAAAACAATTACATCCAATGTTTTGTTACACTTTTTAGTCTAAAATTAGGGAAACTACCACACGAGCATCTCTTATTCAGTATTCTGGCGGTGTATGATCCCGACCTTACTGTTGCACGTCCTTGATGCATGGAGAGTGCAGCAAAAGCCGTTTTTGGGGGATTGCATGCTTCAACCCATTTTAATGTGCCTTTTCATTCTCAATACACTGTCGTTAAGCCCTGCAGCAGGGGCTTGGAGCAACCATTTTGATGATGAGACTGATTGAAATAATGTTTCCGAAGTTGATATTTCATGGTTTTACAGTGCGAGAATGAGGCAGATCTGCAGAGAGACAGCGTTTCTCTGCCTTTCTTATCTAGCACAAATTCTTACATAATGAAAATAACATGAAGCAAACGCTGAAAGTATTCGAAGAACCCCGATGTCCTAGTTATACCACATGAATAGGATGTTTGTTTTGCCTTTAAATGCATTTGCCTGTTTAATTTTGTAAAAGCCAGTCATTAATATTGCATCCATGCAAAGTTTCTTTGACATTATTGCACTGCATGTCAGTTTATTATATCCAAGAGTATAAATGCCATCTGTAACACAATGCCTTGCTTAACAGCAGCTAAATGGGAACCCTAGCTTCAGATTTTCATGCTATTTCTGACTCTGCTTTATTCTGTCTTTCCTTCAAATGTCACCAGATTCTTACACTTTCACACTGAATTGTGTTTATTTTATTTTTTTTTCCTGTACCGGCTACTTTATTTTCAGCATGTGCATACTTTTTGTTCCCTGCACACCCACAGTTCATCTGCCGATCTGAGTAAACTTTTGCTTAGTAAATGAACACCTATATATTTTACTCACTCCCGGTGTAAAAACCCTGTAATAATCTGCAAACTCCCACAAATAACATTTTCTAATCAAAATGCCATGCCAAGAAATGTCTTAGATCACACTTGACGTGGTCGTCTCTGGTCTGATCTGTGAAAATGTTCCTATCTTTATTCATTGCTCACATGGATGCCACTCATCCCAGCCACTTGACACTTCCTCCATCTTAAATTTGTTAGCAAGAAGCTAACTTGTGTTGCATATGCCAGCTGCATTTCCTGCTGTCTGACATTCTTGAAGATCCAATCCTTACAAGTTAACATGATTGCATTAAGAAAACATGTGGCATGTTATTGCCACAGGGAGTTGCAAGTTGAAGCAGAGTATAAAGTTTAAGAAACTAGATTATTGACTTTTTTCATTTAATTTTCTTATTCTTCTCAGTTGCTGTTCTGTGCGATGCAGCCAGTTCTTTATTCTATATTTTTTATATATGTTTTTTTTTTTTTTTTTTACAAATTCCTCACTTGATGGCCTTTTCCTGTATAGAGTTTGTGATTCAATCAATGGTGACATAATCACCCAGCTGGTAACAAAAATGATAAGCTGCAGCTTGACATTTTGTAGCTTTTGAAAGTGAAATTATTTTTCATTAAATTTTAAATTTTGACATACATTGTGTAATTACTATAATGATATTGAGAAATGAAATATGGTCTCAGGAGTCAACCTTTGATGTCGAAGATGAAATCAACAAGTGCCTCTGGAGTCTTGCTTTATCACTTTTGCTTCAGTATTCCATGTCTAGATGTCATCATGTTTTTGTTTTAGCATTGTTTTAAAAATGAATTGGTTCTTGTGTCTGATCTTGAAAAAGATCCTTCACCAAACATTGATCTTTTAAGTGAAACTGTCTCATAATATGAAGCAGCAACACATATTTTGTCAATCATAATCACAAGTTTGTCAACATTGTGGATCATAAAGCCCCGTAGGACTGTTTTCTTTCAACCAAAACGTGGGGAAATATACATTTTTACAAGAAACCATGGCTTTACAAACTGGGACAAAATGTAATTCGATGTGTCACAAAAAGTAGGTAAGCCTGGTCAAAAACATATTAGAGTTGCAGCAGGAGAATTATGATTCTATAGTGTATCTTGGTCCGTGATTGCCAGAGTTTATAAAACCTAATTTCTCGTTATCAGAAGAATATGCAGAACAAGGAAATGCTACAGGTCTCTAGAGGTTACCTTCTTATGCTTCTTGTTCCTTTGTCTATTTATGGGGTGTCTGAGTTTTTATATAGTGACAAGCTCAATTTCGGAAATGATCATTTTCACAAATGTCCCATTTTTAAGGATGGTCCAAGTTTTGACATGATGAATTTGATGATCATTTGTCTCTGACTACCCATCATGTCCTTTTGCTATTGTTTAAAAGCACCGAATAGAACAAAAAATTCACACTGTTCTTGAATAGAAAAAAAAAATGGAAAAAAAGGTTAAGTTTGAAAACGGCACACTGATCTCATAAAACGCATAATATTAAAAATAAACAAAACTCTATTTAAATTGTAAAAGAGATCGCCTCATTTGTTTTCAGAAACAGTTTCCCCTCATGGCAAACAGACATGATGTTCTAGTTTACACATTCACAGATGACTGGCATTATGGGCAGACTCCTGAAATATCTCATTAGCAGTCATCTAAAAGCTGTTTTCAAACTCACTATATGAATATCCTGGCAATGGACTTACACAGCAGAAGCTGCAGAGTTTTTTTTACACATAAAGATCAATGCTTTTTTACTAAAAATACGTTTGCATTCTGATGACATTTTTACATATCTTTGACTTAATTCCAGTATGTTTCAGAAACCTCCACACAAATACATTATTTTATGTAGACAGTTTAGTTTCTATTTCCTTTTAGCGATTAAATTTTCCTAGGTGGAATAGTTGTGATGACAGCTTAAATCTGAACTTTAACAATGTGTTGCTTTTTGCAAGATTACGAAGGTGTTGTGTTTATGCCTCTGCATACTAATTGTGTCAAACTTTCACACAAATGTCAAACAGAATATATAAGTGATAACATTTATTATGCAAAAACAATCCCAAATGTCAGCTTTGTGTTGACAGTACAATAATGTGTGAGAACTGGTTTTTATTTATTTTTTTTAAATGTCTTATTAAACTCCTTAGATATATGATTTTTACTAGGTTGTCTGTACAGCTTTGATGCTTCGTGCTGCAATTAGCAGCTTTGTTTGTTTGAGATCTCTAAAATCCCCAAAACTGTGCTTCATTATAATCAGCTGCCAGCCATGTGAATATAGAAATATGTTCACACAAATTTATTAAAAATTTCATGTGAAAAAAATAATTAGATCACACCTAATGTGGCTTTCTCTGGTCTGATCTGTGAGAATGTCTGACACATTATCTTCACGTTAAGTTTAGCAAACTTGTTTTAATAGTACAGTATGTCAGAGCCATCTGGATATTGCATTGGGGCCTTTAGTAGAATTTAATTATTTTACATCAACCCAACACAGCCCAAATTATATGCATTTAATACTGTTTTGGTATTTTGTGTTTTTTTTTTTTTTGTTGTTGTTGTTTTTTTTCAGTCAACACAGGTGTTTTACAGGGACTAGCAATCAATTGAACTGAAACTTTGACTAAATGTGTTTTGCTTGAACAACCCATTCACAGGAATTATTAAGCTAATAATACTCTGGGTAAATGGGTTTTCTTTGTATTTGTAGAACTGATGCATTTGTGGCGTTCCCTGTGTAAATAAAAGTTATACTGGGACAAAAGCCGACAGGACTAAGCAGCAAAAAAAAACAAAAAAAACCTACTTGGGCTGGCTTAGTTATCATGATTTATATCAACCACAAATGGACATTTTATTTAAAAAAATAAAAGCTCATTAATGTGATTGTCAACTCAGCTGAAAACGGCTCACTTTATTGGAAATGTAGAAGTGGGCTTTCAGTTACAGTGCAAGCTGATGATTTCATGTGTTGTCTGGTGTTTCTCAGATAACTTTTTATCAGTTGATGTTAAATGACCGTCTGACTGTGCTGAATTATAGAATTTGTCTTAATGGATTATATGTGAATGTATCTGAATCTGACTACATGACTAGATTGTTCTGATATAAACTGGATTGATTCAAATTGAATATGGAACAAACTGGAGTATAGTTGGTATAAAGCAAAGTGCTTCCATTGAAACATTGTGAACTGGTATTGTACAAGTTAAGGGAGCCGAGTCAAATTAAGTTGTAATCTTATTTGTTGATATTTAAGGAACTGTATCTTAAGATGGACCACAGCTGATTCAAAATGAACATATTTTAATTACTTCACACCATTGGCTCCGTTTAAATAGGCCACCTAAAAGTCAGAGATCTGTTTCTGTGTACAGAGAGCAGTAAAAGAAGATGCTTCAATAAAGCAGTCTAGCCTCTGTCTGGTTTCAGTTTGCAGTGCTAACTAGTTTCCTGCGACAGTGATAAATGATCAAGCTTTTATTTCCATTTGTTCAATGCTGTTAGACTGCACAGAGTCATGGGAGCGTTATAAACTTGGATAGATTTCTTTTTACTGCTTGTGTGGCAGAATTGGAGGCCTTTTTTTTTTCAACCACTGACAAATTGCTGTTTGTTAGCTCAGTTTCTCCATAAAGTGTCATTCTGGTCTTTTATTTTTTTGCAACTGAATACAATAGCTGCCACAATTATGACATAGTCGGTATAATTGTAGCTCTCATGCCTCTCTTGTGTGCACAGTGCAAACCCTCTTTTGTAGTTTGTCTAATCTCACTGCAACATTTTGCTCCGTGTATTGCCCATTTACGCCTGTTGTCGTTAACAAAATGAATGTTTTATTTATGTTGTCAACCTAAGGATATGTTAACAGACCAGTTGTTAAAATTTGAAATGGAGGGTTTGGATTAACGAGCTGTCTTTTGTTCTTTTTTCTCTCTTTCTCTTTGGCATTCTTGTTGGATGTTTTGGCCCTCTGCTCTGCCTGGATTATTACAGGTAAGTCCATCTCTTGTGTTTTTGGCAACGCCTCTGGGCTGGATTAGCTCCTGTGCCTAGGCTGTCCCAGTAACAATGCTTTCTGGAATTGCATCTTAAGTACCTGTTGCACCTTGGGTGCATTTCAACCCGGCGATTTTGTAAACAGTGTGCACAGTCCTCCCCCCTTTTTTTTCATCAGCTGACACTTGGCGAATGGGGCAATTCCATTTATGCAGCCAATCTCATAGGCTACTGGAGAGATGCCAATCTGGCCTCAAAGATAGGGAAGAAAGAGGGAGCAAGGAGAGCTGCTGGAATAGCTTTTATTCATTCTGACACAGATCAGATAAACGGGAAATGATAAATGTTGCCTATTTTTACTTCCCTTAACCTGTGTTAACTTTGAATTCCAAATCAAGTCCTCTTGGATGCAGCAACCTTTGAAATCTTATCTGAAGTTTACTCTGGATGATCTGAATATGAATTATTCATTATAATGCTGCTGTTTCTGTGACTATTTTAGTGCATAACTTTGATATTTCGTAGATTGGCAGACATTTGAGAAGGGAAAAGGATCCTTTGTTTAAAAAGCTACCGGTTGTTCATGACTTTATATGTTTGATAGCCTCTTTCTAAGCTTACCAGTGACAGATTGGTTGCATTTACAAAAAAAATAAAATGTTACACACAGTAACCTTTGGATGCAAGGAAATAAAATTGGCATTCAAAAAAAGAATTTGACTTAAATATTCCAACAAGTCACCAGAAAACAAAGGGAAACATCAGGCATACCTTACAAAGCCACACTTTCCTAATGTGTGACATAATATATGTGCCTCCGCACTATGTTGCCGGGCAAGTGCTCATATGATGAAATTTACATTTGAGATTTTCCTGAAATAGCTAAACCACAGACTTTATGTGTTAAAATCACCCAGGTTGTTAGGAACCAGAATACGTCTGGTGTTCTTTCCAGTGCTAACTAGTTTCCTGCGACAGTGATAAATGTGGCAGGAAATTTTCTAGTCTTTAGATTTTTAGAATACCCTGTAAAGTCTTAAATTACATTCAGTTTGACTGCATAAGCACTATCTTGATCGATTTTGCTCTGTGAACATTGAGATGCTATTGTCTAGCTTTGGAAATCCAAAGGTAGTTTCGTTTGAAGTGTCAATTTTAAGAGCATTTTTAGATTACTGCTTAGCTGTGGGTAAGCCTTTGCTTTTTTTTAATAACAGTTAGAACTTTTATTATGATTATTTTATTTTATTAGTAAGTTATTAAAATTATGACAGGTTTCACTTTAGGTGCCAAGACAGTTTCAGCTTCTGGCTCCTAAAAGATGACATCTTGTTTGAACCCCTGACACTCAGGATCTTGTGTAATGTTATTAAAGTTTACTGTTGCACTATGCTGTTGCAAAGGCTTTGTCTTTCAGATGAAACAGCTGTAGATAAAATTAGAGGTGCCTCCCAATAAATAACAATACCATCAAACAGCTCATTAGTTCGGTTAATTGGTCACCCTAAATTAGGCTCTTAGGAATGAGTGTGTGTATGATGTTTTGTGTCCTGCAATAGACTGGTGATCTATCCAGGGTGTGTCCCATCTCTTGTCCAATAGAGATGGCCCAGTAGAGAGAATTTATGTCAGTAAGTCAAAATATGAAACTCGCATACAGGTTCATAAACACAATTTGATTAGTGTTTATTTCTGTAAATTTTAATGAATGTAATCTTCAGCAATTCAAAGCTCATAAAATGTGAATTTTGCATAAATGGTATGTCCTACTCATTCATAGGGGAAGCTGCTGACTTGACAGTTGTCCAGCAGACTTTCAAAAACAGAGTCATCCATAAAAGGTCATTGCTAAAGAGACTGGGTGTCCACAGAGAGCTGCATTCTACTATACTCATGGGAAGTTGAGTGGAAGGTAACAGTGTGGTAGAAGAAGGGGCATAAAGTTCAAGGATAATCACATTATTTGGTCGAGAAGCAAAGTTCATTCAAGAGTTTCAGGAGGAGAAATAGAAATGCTTCTGTCCACGGATGAGTTTGACTTTTTGAGCTAACTTTTGTTAATAAATTATGTGTTGGAAGATATGTTTGACATAAACTCGCTTACCATGCCAGTTCATAAACATTGTGCAATTTCTCATGTCTTTTGAAATTATGCGACACTCCAAGCAAAGCTGGACATATTTAGTTAAGAACAGCTGACATAAATAGTTCAGACCAGGGATATGTGTCCATCAATTAGAAACCACCGCGTTTAAAATTACTTGACTTTCTTGGCTGCTTTCTACATTTTTCCGCTTGACTGTATGTCTTCAACATAATGTAATTTAATCGGCATTGATACTAATTGGAGACACTTTATTTATTTATTTATTTATTTATTTATTTTTGGTCCAGCCATCCTGTCAAGCTCTGCCAAAATAATCTCCCGATAAGCCATTTCTATTGGAAGATAACCGTGTGTATTAAATTTGCCTCCAAAATATTTTATATATCACAGCCATTAGTGCACTTAGACATATTTCTGTAGCTGAGTAAGTCTTTATGTTACAGCATTATCAGAGCACTCCTAATACCAGTATCTTGTGTGTCACACGTCTGCAGCAGAAACAATTTTTAGAACCTCTGCCGTCTGCAACAAACATGGATTAAGAAACCACATCAGTTCATGCGTATGAGGTGTTGACATGTTTAGCCTTTATTGTCTTGGATTTGTTCAATATCCAATCAGCTTTGCTGGGGGGTTTTTTCCACCAAAGGTATGAGTAACAATGATAAATGAGTAGAAAATCCTGTGTCCTGCCAGAGATAAAGCTGTGTCGTTCAGCCACGCTAATGCGCTGGATATAAGGCACTGACCCACATCTGCTCTTATACAGGTTACATGAAGCCCCAGATGCAGACCCAGCTGTTGTTAGCCCGTGTATTATCTCACCCACTCACCCCGATGGTAATGTTAAAAGCAAGGCAGCTCATCAGCACAGGCTAATCCAGCCAAAGCATTTGAATTTCTACAGGAAAAAGCAATTATAGTAATAAACTTAGCCACTGTCTGTCAGTCTAAATATTCAACAGATAACCTTAACCCCATTTCTTATCAAGTTTCATATTTAGCAGCAGCAATAACTTTCTTTTCCTACAGTGCTGTATTTGTGTTAGAATAATGACTCCTGAGTCATTGTTATTAATTCAGCGTTCGATCTGCGTGGTGCATGTAAATGAAGCAGTGGGAAGCAAGACCTATAGGCTGCCTGGAGAGTTAGTCTATGTAATGAATACAATTACACTTCTCTACTGGACCATTGGCATTTTTTTTTTTCTGTGAACTTGCTTTTTTGACTGTGTGTTTCACATCTATGCTTCATTTCTGCATTTAAATGTAAAAAGTCCCTGGGTATGCCCTGTTTTAATTAATCCCCAGTTTGTATGTAGGTTATATAAATACCAGGATTGTGTTAGTGGATTATGTGACATTGTTAGCAATCAGGATCTGAGAAAAAAAGATAAAAACACAACAAAGGGAATGGGTAAAAGAGAGAGATTTTGTATTTTAAAGAGAATGTTGATAATGATTAAGATATTGATCCTTCAAACCCCACCTGTTAAAAAAGAAGCTGAGGAAAGCCGCCCCCACTCTGTCGTTAGTCATCATCAGCTTCTTACAACCCACTGCGGTACACGCTGCCACCCATGATTTAGCTCTCCATCCAGTTATGAGGGGGTGTTAAGTGTTTATTATGCCGCAACGGTCCCAGTCGCAATGAGAAAGCAGAATGTTGCCTGATCAATACCTCTCACAGGAAGCCGGGTTAATTTATTTTTTAAGGATCTGCTTGCATCTCTAAGGGCTTTCTTGCTGTAAGTCGAAATGCAAGTCGTTTCCTGAAGATGTGCAGATTGACATTTTATCACTGACACTGCTGTTTAGGGACTTAGTGCTGACACTCTGACACAAAAGTGAAGGCATCACCTTTTGTGTGCTTTACGTTCTGCCTTTGTTTTTGTAATTTGAAACCTGGTTTGCTCTGTTCTCAACAAGGCACAAGAGTCTGACAGCTCCGACTGCTGCGCTTGCTGATTGATTGTGTGGCTAACGTGTTTATAGATAATGCAGTTGGCAGCTCTCCATACAGTTTGAGTCTGCAGGTTCTGTTTGATGGTGCAGCTTAACCATTCACACATACCGTCACGGTGCACACACAAGAGCTCTTTGCTGGTAATGCACCAGTTAGTCTTTATCATTGGGACTGGGTGCTTTTCACCTTGACCAACTTATTGGAAAGGCAAAAAAAATAAGATAAAATAAAATATATATATATATACTTAAATGTTGCCAAGTAAAAGTAAATCTCATCAATATGGAAGTTGTTACCGCAGGAAGACCGTTCAAAAATGTTTTCCAGAACCAGGAAGCTGCTTAAAACTTTACTTAAGGGAAGCTCAAAATCTGCTGAAAACTACTTAAAAAGAGTCCTCTCGTCCTCCTCCTGACTCGTCTCCTGACTTGTCTCTGACTTGTCTCTAGTTCAATCAGGCTGCAAGGAAGAAAGAGAGAACAGAGTTTTCAGCAGTTAACAGGAAGGATGAACCAAGTACTGCTAATGTAACAAGTTTAAAAAAATACAGCAATATCTACTCTGTCATCATTTTGTCTTAAATTTACCTGATGGGTGACTGTTAACTGCTGAAATGTTAAAAATACACATTTTTAATGCTGTTAGCTGTACTTTTAAAATAGATTGAAATCCACTGAATTATTTACTCTTTGTGCAAACAAAACCATCTCATTGTTCTACCATTTCATTTTTCTGACATAACTCTACCTTTATTGACATTAAAGGTGGAGTCAGTGACAGACTTTACATGGATATCTGTTGAAGAATCATGACTGTGTCTGTCATTTCAAACATAAAATGTTGCACACAAAACAATGACTTGGCATTTGTGGCCTGAATATCATTTAGCACATCTAAAATAGCTGCACTTCTGACATGTTCTGCTCCCCTCGTGTACTACCTTTAAGCAAAACAACACAATGTTGTGATTTATTTAAAAAAAAAATAAATCTCAACCTCATTAGTGCTTGTATCATGCAGTTGGAATGTGAAACATTTATTACTCCTCAAAGTACTGGATGGTTTCTGTACTACAAATTATTTAGTTGTGAAAATTTAAAGGAAGGTCGAACACATTATTGCCACTGTGATCCTTTTGGTTACCGCTCATCTGTATTGATTTTTACTGAGGATCATCAATCAAGACATTCATAATGGATGCTGTCTGAGAGCACCTATCTCCCTTCTGGGAATCATCACCTCAAGCTCGGGTCAAGCAGAGATTTGATCTGTTGTCAGTTAGATGAATTGATGTTTTTCCCCTTATTCGCTCCACCTTACAAACACAGAGAGTGAAAAGAGACGAGAGGTAAAGGTGAGCAGAGGTAGAAAGAATTCCAAAGTAGTTTTTAATGTCGGCCCCAAAGACTCAAAGCTATTAAAATATTCAAAGCCATTCTCGATCACCTTTCGCCCTGCTTGCTTGTTTAAGAAAAGAGTGAAATGAAATCAATAGCCACACCAGTCCCAGCCCTCAATGTCGGGTATCATCTAATATTTATATAAATGAGGCCTCAGCCTCAAATTTACCCTGCAGTTGCATGTTTAAGGTCCTGTAAAGGACTCAAACAGAGCTGAAATTCTTGACAGGATGTGGGGATGAAATAAATCTTAGTCCCAGTCATGATTGCTACAGCAGTCATTTGCATCCTCATGATCTGACAGGATATAATTAACGGCCATGTTGAGTCTTAAAGTGGAACACCTTTGCTACCATAAATATGAAATGGATCATAAATTCCCACATGGCAACTTTGAGCCATTATTGTTCTCGAAAAGCATGGCTCACGGCAAAAAAACTGCAGAGAGAGGTGCTTTTTGCTACTTTAGTACCTCGTACCGACAATAAATGTGTTCAACGAAGTTAATCAACTTTTTACTTACTAAAAACATTACCATGCAACATTGTGGACACTGTACGTCAGGTTTGACACGTAAATTTCACCTAACTGGTTTGATAGTAATTATTAATTCATTCATTTTCAACAATGCTAGGAAGGGTTGTGTGTATGCTCATAAATGCTGAGATAACCTGAGCTGTTCCATCTTTTCAATATTAGTACTTTGACTGGATGTCAAAGAAGGCAGAAAATCTAGTTTGCCAGATGTGTCTAGCTAATTCTTTTACCCCTCTAGAATGAATTTTGTTACATTTCTGTAAAACTTTTGCAAAATACTGTCACAGGTTTACCATTTGTTTAATCTATTTTACTTAGAACCTTTGTGAGATGGAAATTTGTTGTATAAATTGAAAATTCTCTTTGGAACAATGTGAACACAATATCAAACTATGTAATGATACGCAGTTTCACATTTAAGGTAAAATAATCCTAAATTACTGCCAAGTTATTTTTTTTGTCAAACATTCAGACACTTTATTGACTCGGGGAAATGAAATCCTCTTTGCTTCAGGCTAAGCTTATTGTCAGGCTTTGTGTCACCACTAAAATGTTCTACCAAGTTAAACTAAACAAAACCCCCTTCACCCTAACATGAATCTTTTTGGACAGTTAATTTTATTGTGAAGAAAACAAGTTTATGATGTCTGCTAAGTTAAACATTTTTGTAACATTAAAGGCATTGGGTGATATTTCAACAGATAATGTCAAGACGTTTCCCAGTTGCAAAGGTTTTCTGTTGCATATATTCTATTTCAGAATGAGTAGTATCTTTTTTTTTTAATTATTATTCAAGGTTATCCTAAATTACTGCCAAATTATTTTCTCCCCACTTTCAGACATGTAATTGCCTGAGGGACCTTCAGTTCTCATCACTCTTCATTAGGCTGATCTTACCTCCAGGCTTTATATCACCTATAACATGTTTCACCAATTTAAACCAAACTAAACCATTCTCCACTGTGAAATGGCCATTTTTGAGGGTAACTTAAATGGATATTCTTGAGAAATACAAGCTTACCATTTATGCTTAGGCTTGTTTTTAGGAACTTGAACAAGGTAAAGAAAGTAGTCCTTTTGAAACTGAGCATGTAATGATTGTCAGTGATTTCTTAAACACTTTATTCCTGCTGACTTACAAATCGTAAACATCTTTTTTTTAAATTTATTTCAAAATAACACAGAATGATGCAAAATTATCGTTTTCACAGAAAAGCATTTGCAAATTCGGTATATCTACGCTGCCCCTGCCGTAGGAGTCTGCAGAACATGGTGAACGGAATGTAAGATGCAGCCACAGTATGAGAATATGCACACTAGAGAGCAGTCTGTTACCTCTTTCTGCAGTGGTGGTGATCAACCAAACCCCCCATCCCCTCGTTTCACGCAGCAAACTGTTCATTTCACAGTAGCCAGGAAACACCACATCTCTTAGTTTGCACTAATTTACACAGTGAAGACCAGAGGAAGATTTACACACACATACACACCTCTGCATGGCCTTGTATTCAACAAACATTTTATATCACATGAAAACACAGTGGTAAACACCGCATGTGCAAATATTGCTTGAAGCTGGTGGATAATCTCCTCAGGAGTTCTGACACTACTTGAATTACATTTTTATCTACATGTTCATGGTTTAAATGATTGAAGAATTTGTGTGTTTTAAATTGGCCAAATGATGCGACTCTATTATTATATGGCAGCCAAATGGTGGTGAACGCTCTAGAATATGATCTTTCTGCTTCCTTTACTTCAATGCAACACGAGCGGCGACGTAATAAAATTAAATTAAAACATGCTTACAAAATTGAAATTGATTATTTTGAATCTGTTCACAGTGAAGGAATGAGGAAGAAACTCAGCTGATAACAAGACAACAAAATGAATGGTAAACCAACAAATGTGGCTGAAGCAATTTGAGATGAAATGGAGATATCGGTTTGCCTCTTTCAATTAATTTTTTTTCCCCAGTATTTCATCAATTTCTTTTTCCTCTTTTTTTTATTTTTATTATTTTTTTTGGTTTGATATACTGTAGAATCATGGCTCTCTTGTCCAGGAGCACAAAGACTAACATCTATTGTCGTTCTTCCACTGGGACAGGCTTCTCACATACAAAATGAGTGTACTGTGAATAGTGGTTCATTTATTTAAACATTTTTTGTACTTTACAAAAGAAATAGATTATCTTTTTTTTCAATTTCTCCACACTTGCATTTCTTTTAGCATATTTTACAGACTTTTATTTTTACATTTTTAATTAAACAGTTTTTTTATATTTTAAATGCTCCTCAAATATTGTATGCACCATAATACAAATGGTTTGCTGATTTTCTTTTCCATATTTTTTTTCTCATCTTGTTTGTCTCCAGTTTATCTTTAAACAATATTTAAATGTTCTGAAATAGAAAGACACGTTAAAGCTCAAATATCCTTCCATGAGAGAAAAGCTCCCAGTACACAAAACATATTCCTTTCTGTTTTTCATCAGAGCATCAACACGTCCCATTGCCAGGTGCCCATTATGCTTTTTGATTTCAAATTAGCAGTAGAGAGCAGTAGCCATAAATCCACCATAGTCAGCCATGTAAAGCATACTCCCTCTACATCACAGTGAAAAGCTGTGTAAAAAGTGTCCAAAAGATGAAATAATTCCCTTTTGTTCTACAACATCTCCCTCTCTTTAGTATCCAAAAAGGGATTTACTGTATATCCACATAATCACAGGTAAAGACGTAGTCAAAAAGCACAGTCACACCTCACATTCTCGTGAAGGTTGCTGCTGGCAAGTGCAAGAGCCGTATTCGTTAATGATAACCAAAGCTCCCTCAATGTGGTTAGGTTTATAGTCAACATAGTACTCCGGTGTGGAAATTGCAGCCATCTGCTGCATGCTTTGCTTTTGCTTCTGCTTACGGCGCTGACTGCTGAAGCACTGCCTCAGTTGCCTTATTCCAGCTGGAAAGCACTTCCATGCCACGTACAGAATGAGAACTACGATGAGAAAGGAGAAGATGAGTGCCATGGTACCAGTCACTACCTTGTGGATCTGCATGGTGCTTTCCAGGTCGTCGTGGCCCACTGTGACAGTATAAGAACTTGTGACCACCTCACTGCCCTCACCCTCATACGGATTTGGGGTAAAAGGTCCAAGAAACACAGAGCCACCCTTGGCCAGATCCCTTGTTGATGTATACAGGCCTGCTGTGGTCACCTCTGCCGACGAATCACATAGCTGAAAAGCATAGACTGCATCCAACACATCCTCACCCTGTGCAGTGTCGGGGCTTGAACACAGCAGGGAGCTGTCACGCTGGCCTCTGAAGGCACTCAGCCAAGAGGCCAAGGCACACACATTGCGGCTGCACTCCCAGTCATTGCCTGCCAGGGTAATGCTGTCCAGAGACGACCACGAATCCAGGATGCGTTGGTCCAAAGAAGCCAAGCGATTCGAGTCAAGCATCAGCACCTTCAGGTTGGGAGTACTCTCAAAAACATGTGGCTCAATGTACTCGATTTCGTTGGCTGACAAGTCAATCTTCTCTAAAAAATGCCAGGTCCACTCCAGGGTGTTGACAACAATTGTGGCGTGATTGTTGTGCATGTAAAGGGTACGTAAAGAGATGAGACGAGGAAAATGGGCTAGGTTGACTTTGACCAACTCATTGTGCTCAAGATGCAACTCAGTCAACTTGAAAAGACCAGCAAAGGAATTCCTTGCCAGGCTCTGTAGTTGGTTGTATCCCAAGTCCAGAAACTGCATGCTCCTGCAGTCTTGAAAAATACGCACTGGCACAAATTTGAGTGTGTTGTAGCGCAAATGCAAATTGGTGAGCTTTCTAAGGCCATGGAACAGGTCGGGCTCGAGTGCCTGCAGCCTGTTGTATGAGAGATCCAAAATGCGTAGGTTTGGGAGGGGCCTGAAGGTACCATTTGGCAGACTCTCAATCCGATTGCTGCTCAGGTCCAACTCCTTGACCCGTCTCAGCCTCTCAAATGCACCCTCCTCTACAATGTCAATGTTGTTATGATCTAGATAAAGCCAGGTTAGCTGTGACAGACCAGCTAGTTGGCCTTCACGCAGTTCGGTCAAGTTGTTCTCTCTCATAGACAGGCCCATGGCACTGCTCAGATTGCGGGGGATGTCTGTGAGGTTGAGCCCCTCGCAGTACAGCAGCTTGCTGTCGCAGCGGCACAGCCTTGGACAAACCGCCTCTGCCAAGGAAACAGTTCTCAGAAAAATACCCAATGAGCACAGTATCAACCCGGGGGGTTTCTTCAGTGGCCACTTTAAGTACAGTCCAATTAGGAGGAAATCCATTAGCATAAATATCCAGGAATGTCAGGGAGAAAATGTCCATTGAACCACTCTGGATATTATTTTTGCACCTCTCAGATCATTTTTTCCAACATATGTGATTAAACTGTTGAATTCATTTGGTCTTTGTATTTTATTTGCAGAGATGGATATATTTATTTTATGCAGTCCAACGACAGGTCTTTTGTCCAAAATGTGAAAAATAAAGAGCAGTTCTGTTTTGCCAATGAGAGATATTCGGCAGTGGGTGGAGAGTAGAGGGGATGAAAAATGAAACTGTCCTTTCCAGTCGCTCTTATTCAAAATGATTCTTACTCACCCCTATCCAAAAGCTGACAATCTCCATTTAGCATCTTGCTTTGTGCCACAACACTAATTATGTACGAATCTGAAAAAAGACCCCACTGTGGCACACATCCCCCCCACCTTTTCTCTTTTCAGTGGACACCAGATCCTTGGCAGGCTTACAATGTCTTAGTTCTCTTCGAGTGAAAGAGCCAGAAAGAGGAAGAATCCAAGTAGCTTTCAGCGAGATGGTAGGAAGTGCAAGTTCCCCCGTCTGCATGCATGAGCTCTGTCTCTTTTGCTCCTCTGCAGCCTTCTGCTGCAAGGATCAGAGGGAAGAAGAGACAACCAAAGCAACAAGAAAAACCGATGAAGAATAATTTGAGTGTCGCTCTTTTCTCCTCTCTGATTAAGTTTCAGCTGAGCTGTTGAAACGTTTTGCTGTTTGTCTCAGCAAGAAATCACTGTCTTTTGAGGTTTAAATCCATTTAAGCTGTTAATCGTGTCTCCTGTGACGAAAGCAAGACAAAAAAAATATATATTGCAGAGGTGACTCCTCTTCTCAGTTTTCTTGTGTAACAGCATTCCTTGTCATCCCAGTGGCTGGTATCTGTTTATAGGCGATGTGCATCCCCTGTGGTTCGCAGGTTTTGTTCACTCCCTTGCTCTCCAAATGTTTTGTCAGCCAGCTGGAAGAGGCTGCTGGAGGCTGGTGCTGGTCCGGCAGGCAGGGGCGGTAAATGTGGGAAGCGAAGGAGCGAGCAATCCCTTGCAGCAGACCAGTACACTGACAGCGCATGCAGAAGCACCTTCTGTTCACTGAGTGTCGTAAGCCACTCACAATTCAGAGTGCTCTCTCTCTTTCTCTCCCTCTCTCGCTCTCTTTCCCTTGATCGCTTACTCACTTGTTCATGCCGCTCCCCTCTTTTATTTCCCCTCCTCCCTCTCGCATCCTACATCCTTGCTTTTTTTTCTAGCCACGTTTTTTTTTTTTTATCTTTGGCTCATTTATTTACATATTCAAAAGGTTTGGACTTAAACCAGGGGCTTAAATAAACCCCCTGCTTCCACTAACCCACACCTCTATCTCTCGTGTTATGGATTGCGCCTCTTCTGACTTTCCAAGTTTCTGATATTAGTGTTGCTTTGATTAAGCCAAGAAGCAGTAACAAGCATCTGCCTGCATGTTAAGTATCATGTGTCCACGTACATTAAAACAGAGAATGATGATAAACATGTATAATGTTACATACTGTAGTATGGACAGCATGGGGAATCACTTCATTTCAACAATAATTAAATAGTGATAAGTTTACACAAAGTATTTGTCTAATATTGCATATATGACTATGTTTGAATCAATCTCATGCTATTGATATTCATCATTTATCCCTGCCAACAATAAAAGCTGGAGTATAATGAGTCAAGACTAGAGTATGACATTCTTCATTTAATCAAACCGTCCTGTAGCCAAGCATTCGGTGTCATTTTCAATTATAGGCTGGCTAGGCATTTTGAATACAGATGTAATTGCTTGCCAAATAATATTAGTATAAAGATATAGCATAAATATCTCTCTCTGGAGATCCACTCCCATCTCACTGACTGGAGTTCTCTGGAATTACTGCTTGCTTTGTCATCTTTCTCCTTTTAATTTTCAAAGACAATAAGCTCTAACCTAAGCCATGCCATGCATCTTGCAAATCAGCCAGGTCTGCATTCCTGACACCATCTTTTTCTTCTTTGAGTTGAATCAAATCTTAACCTTCCATCATTACTATTTATTAAATCAGTCTGTTAAATGTTCAATAAACACTTATTTTAAATATACCCTTTTTACAAAGCCAATCCTGTAACATGAACATAAAAGCTGAAATTAAGAAGGACAAGGGTGTTTTTCTGTGAATGTGGATTGGTTGTTGGTATCAGAGAGGCTGCTTGGATAATTTCAGAAACTACCATCTATAATCTACTAGTGTTTTCACACAAAAACGTATCCGGTTGTGGTTGTTGGGATGAAAATAGATTGGTGATGTCAGAGGTCAAGGAGAATGAGACTGAGACTTATTGAAGATGATTGAACAGCAAAGGTAGCTTAAACCAAGGTAGGTTTGACACCATTTCTAAATTCACAAAGGATTATCCATTGCATATTTTCCTGGTGTAGCGAAGCCGTGTTCCTGACCACTCTGATTTAGAGTACAAACATTGGTGCGTCAGAAAATGCCAGCAGACATTCAAGCAAATGTTGACGGTTTCCATGTAATTTGAGAAAGAAACCTCCTCTCACATTTACTACGTCAGAGAGAAATTATGAAAAAAAAAGCAAAAAGAGAACAGGGCTAAAAACATAAAAGAAGAGCAAAAGAGGTAGTTTTCCTTTGTGTACATAATAAGGTCTAATAAGGTCATTTTCAAGTTTAGACAAGGGCTGAACAAAACCTTGACATTTACCAAAAGAGACAATGTTGTGCCACCATTCTTTGTCCCAGCAGCTTCCAAAATGACACTCTATTATTGTCATTCTCCTATCCTAATTAGGACTTATAAAGAAAAAGAAAGATGACTCACAATAATTGTGAATATGTAATATTTGGTTACATTTTTAGGTTCGTTTTCTTTTTTTTGATAAAGTTTTAAAGTTTAAAAACTAGCCTTTCGTACTCTGCTTTGCTTCATACAGAGGGTCTAAGCTATCGGCTATTGAGAAACGATTGCTTCTTTGAGGCATGGAGTTTGTTGAAGTTTTAAATCTTTTCCACGTACCCTAACGTTTTAATGATTTAAAACGTGTCACAGACATTGTCACGTTACATTGTCTGTGACATATGTAATGTCAGTTTGGCATTATGAACCTTATGGGAAATTACATGTACTGTAAACAACCATCCCGCACTGTGAAGAGAGAAACGCTGAGTTGCACAAGACAGCTGTTAATGTTAATTCAATGTTTGGAAGCATGATCAATACGGACTGAACTGATTCATTCGGTCTCACTGCCATCGCTAAAACTACAGGCATTGTAGTTCTAAAGTAGCGCAGAAAATCAACATCATCTTCCACAACTTCTTCTGTTTGCTGATTGGCCTGATAGAAAATCTACCGGAGGAATCCAGGTAAATGGGAGAAAGGCCAAACTGTGCAGTGAATCGTGATTGGAAACAAGTGGAATTGAGTAGGGCAGCAATGGACAGGCTAAGTGATCCCTGCCTACACAAAGTGAAGTTAGAGTTGCACATTTTGACCCCAAGGTCCTAGCATTTCATATTTCTATTACCTTAAATAGAAATATGCTTCCAGATGACGTTTCTTGAGACTTGCTGCTGTATAAACAAACTGAATTAAAACTTAATTGAAAACTTCAGCATGCTGGAGTAAACTGTTGAGGAAAACATATTATAAGAATATATTCACCCTGTTATTACTATCGCAAAACCTGGCATGGAACGAATTTATCACTTCCACTCAAAATAAACCCAAATAATTAGAGACTTTTGCCTATGGAATTCCTCATTACAAATATTAAGATCAAGTTCTAGATGCCACCGTTTGCTCCTTGTCTCTCTGCTAAAACAGACACTGGCTTTGGAATAGATTCAGAGCTTCTCTCTCTGTTAAATTACAATAATAATAATAATAATAATAATGATAATGCAACGATAAATGCAATCACCTAACAGCCATGCAACTTTTTTCTTTTTTGTGATTGTTTCTACCATTTCCCAGCCAAAGTGTTTCCATCTGGTTCTGCACTACTATTTTAGCCCATACATGGAGAGATTCAAAGCAAAATCTTAAAAACATTAGAAAACATTTTTTCTTAATCCTCAGTGACAATGCACTGGCAAAAATGAATCATATTTGGGTATGGAGACTTGTTTTTCCCTTTTTTTTTTAGCGTTGTATTAACCATTTTATTAAAGATTTTTATTTATAAAGATTTTATTTTGTGAATAAATAATTTTCAATGAAAGAAAACGGATTGTAAGAGAAAACTATCATTGTGGATGACATATTTTTTTTAACCTACTACTTTATTTTTTACATTGAATTTAAAGCAGATGTTAAATGAACCTTTTGTTTTATAGAAAAAGAAGAATCACTGCCCTTCAGATGATCTGAACTTCTTGAGGCTGGAATCATTTGGCCTCACCTTTAGTGTATTTCCTCTTAGCTGTAATAGATGACTTCACCATCAGCTAATGACATGGTGTTCTGTAATGACTTGACGCAGCGAACAGAAGAACATCCAGACCATCAGTTTTAGACCAAGAGTTTTAGCTCTGCTTTTGAGTCAAAGTCAGCAGTAGTGTGAGTTAGAGTGTGACTCTGCCTGAGATAGATGGATAGATAGATGGATAGATAGATAGATAGATAGATAGATAGATAGATAGATAGAGCTTCATTAACTATATATTTTAGAAACTTTACTGACTATTGTGAATTCTAAGCATAAACATATGTCCTTGAAGTTTTTTATTCTTCTTTCGTAGGCTTTAGAACTAACCACCTTTATCCAGGATGGCGTTTTATCAGGTGTCAAAATTCTTTAAAAAGCGCTAAAATGACCTATCAGGGGTTAGAGACTCATTATTTAAATTATTTAATGAGTCAGAGGATCTGTGAGGCCAGAAAAACAAGGCGAATGATGACTAATTGCTTTGCTGCAGAGATGATGTTGATGGACAAGTGGGGAAGCATTGTTTTGTTTTGTGATTGGGTCAGTAGAGAAATAGCAAAAGATAATTCTACATTTACATTGATATTCGGCTTGCAGCAGACTGAGATTGACCGAGTTATGCCCCTTTCATATATGTGTACATGTGTATCTTCTTTGGATTGGTGTGGTAAGATGCGAAGGTTTAAGAACAAAGTGTTTCACCATTGACTTCCTACACTTTTGACATTACTGCAGCTGTCTCAGCTGTTGATGTCAAAACAGTTTGCATTAGGTACCATTGTGAAAGGGTTTAAATAAGTGCATGTTGACATTCTGTAAATGCTAAAGAATGTCCTGATATCTACTACTGTACACTGATGGTTTGCCAGCACTGATGAAGACTTACTTACATTATCAAATAAAATAATACACTCCTACTAATCAACATACTTGATCATTTAGATATTCTGACTGATGAATACCAGAAGACTTTTATTCTTTGTTCTTTCCTTGCTGATGTATAAAATATATTTAGTGTACAGGACAAAAAAAGCTCAATTTTCATGTCAGTGTTACTTTCTTTCCTTGACACGGCAGCTACATATTTTCAAACTTTATTGCTGAAAAACAGGCATAAAAACATAGTTTGCTTTTAAATGACGTAAGGGAATGAAAAAACTATCATCAAACTTCTTTTCTTCCCAAATGGACCGAACATAATATAGTACCAGAGAAATATGCTAATGCAGGTGTATTCCTAAAAAATGTGTAAATTGGGGTTCCACTTGCAGTACTGTTCAGAATGTTTCTGACATGCTGTCATTTTTAATATATAACATAGCCACTTGGACACATGGATCTTCTTTTTCCCTTTTTTACACGAGTCGTAGTCTTCAGCCACCATGGACAATAGTTGATTAATTTTAGTTAGCCACATTCAAAGCTGAATAGCCACAGAGCAATTAATTCATGCGCTAAAGTGAAATTTAAATCCAAATGAGACATCAAATAAACTAACTTAAACTTAAGTATCTGGGCACATGATATGGTTTTTGGTGATTGGAAAATGACCTTTCAAAAGTCACAATCTGTGGGCACTGCCCTGTTACCTAGCAACAGCAGCCAAGCTCAGCCCCTCACCTATCAACCCAACCAGAGGTGTGGTACGTTTGGTCAGCTGTTTTTAACACTATATGTGCTGCGCAATGATTGTTAAGTCAAGTGTTTTGTTGTTAACCCGTCATTCAGAAATCACTTTCTGCATCCTTCATGGTTGTGCAGGAGGTTATGTTTCTTCTGCTTCCGGGTCTAACTCAAATATTTCCAGTTGTACGATTGCGCATCTGTTTCATGTGTATAAAGTGCGAGTGTATTGTTTTGATTTGTGGGAAGTGGGGAGCATTAGCCCATGCTCACAATGTCCAGGTTTGCCACTGGCAGTACTTTGCAATTTTAAGAGGTTTGTTTTGAAAGGGATATTCAAGTAAACAGTAACAATGCGTGAGTAGAGGAAAATATAATTTGGTAGATAAATAAAGCTCTACTTGTTGGCGAATGTTCGGCATTAAGTATGGAGGCAGGATTTATTGAGGACAATAGATGGATAGTCTGGAGTAGTCCTTATATAAAAAGGCCAGGAAAAATAACTCTGTATGATTGTTGGAGAAGGAAAATAAAATCTACCTTTTGTTAACAGAAATGTATTGGGCACACCTTATTTTACAGTCTTTAGTGTGAAAAGCAAATAGAGTTGAACATTTTTAAGACTTTAAAAACACAACCAAACAAACTTTGTAGTTTTACAGATCCGCTTTATTTATTTCTTCCCATCACTGAAGTTTGTGACAACTTGACCTTCTTTCTAGATGCTGTGTGTTTATTGACACTCGGAACAGGAAAGCTTGTTAGTGTTGGCTGAATAAACCACACCGACACATCAAGGCAACGCCTTAAAATTCTTAGCTTCAATGAATTTTAATGAAGCCCCAGTGATTGACCTTAATGAGAACAATGTCATTAGCAATGCATACGGTTGAGTTGGTTTCTGTTTCTTTTAAAGTCGTTATCTGGCACATTTCCAACCGCAGAAAACGCTTCATCTTCTATGCTTCTGTTTTTGTTTTGTAGCATTCATTTGCCTGTTGCCGTCTCGTTTTGGACGCGTTTTGTTTTAATCCAGAAATGACTGCATCGTAGTGATTTGCACTTTTTCAAATTATTGTGGGCCTACAAATTATTGTAGGCCTTACTGTAATTATCATGTTCTTAGCCTAACGTTCTGTGGTTCTAGAAGCACACAATTCCTGGTGAATTGTTCTCATTTGTAAAATACATTTTAACTTTTGGCTATTAGCCATAAGCTGATTTACAACAGTGTTTTCTAAATCACTATGTAGGGTTAGGTCCATGAGAGAAGATGGACCTAATCAAATCTTTCAAATCTTCAAATATTAGATCTAGCTTACTGAACTTTACTTTCCGACATTGTTTCCTTCAACATAATTTGCTTATTGAAAAACATATCCACAACCTATTGCACCTTAAGGCACTGAGCAATATAAACCACTCCCATTTATATCTAAGTTCATATAGTTAAATTAAATCCAAATGTTATTCGAATCAATCAATTTATTTCCAGTTCAGTGCTGGAATGTTAATAAAATATATGAGGGGACCCAGCTAATTGCATTAATGTTCTAGCAGTCCATTCTGAGACGGAGTATGACAACAGTGGCTCTCTATTTACAAGAAGAACCAGGTTCAGTACAAGCAGCCAGACGACGGAAAGGACAGGAAGTCAGAAAAAAAGCTCCAGAAGTACTTCCTGTGGGAAAAAAAAATAATAATAATCTTATTCTGAATCCTCCACACGGACGCTCTTACATTTGCATTGTGAAACAACTGCATGACTGCTGGATGTGTAGATTATACTCTGCTGACTTTTTTAAATCCTAAGACTTTTATCTCATTATTTAAAAAAATGTGAAGATCTTTAAAGTGACCAACTATATTTTGACCATTTTCTTACATGCTGTTTTTGCATGCCGTTTCGTTTGTTTTTCAATTAATGTGAGACAAAATGAACTTTTTCGCTGGTCATTTGGCTGGAAACAACATTCCTGGTGGTCATTTCGCACGTGAAGAAAATGCCAACATACCGACCTTACACTAGGCTTGGCTGAGATGCATATGGTACGCAGTTGATATTGCTGCTTTAATCTTTTAACATGGAGGCTAAGATGAAACAATTTTTCCTGAGTGAAGATGCTCTTACAACCTTTGGATAGCTTAGCAAAGAGAATATTTTTTTATGCAAAATGTGGAAAGATAGAAATAAAACTGTGGCTGAAAAACGGAGAGATTGCATCATAAACAAGTGATGACTAAAAACATGTACATAGATGTAAAAGAAGCATTTCAAAATCTCAGTGTTGAGTGCTTTATCATCTCAAAGAGTACATAAATAGCAGATCAAACAAAAAACATGTTGCCTCTTTGTCAAATACAAATGAGCAGAGAACAACTGTGCCTAATGTTACACTGGATGTTTTGAAAATCTTTCATCTTTAATGTCTCCACACAGATTCAGTCACATAGGGGAAATGCTAAAAGCTTCAATTGTTCAAATAGTCAGGTTGCTACTTTTAAACTATTTCACTATACGAATACATGATTAATCAGAAATAATAACAACGTGACATAATGCTGCTAAAAGACCTGTTAAAACAAAGTTCTGTTTCTAGTGTGCAGGATGTTGACAGAATAACATTTGTGAGGTTTTAAGTTCCTCACAAAGTTCTACAAGAACACAGGATAAATTGAAGCACTGGTGACGTAATGTAATAGTAGAGGAAAGACCGAATAAAAAATAAAAAATCAAACATACACAAACAAGTTTTCACATTTTGGGGATTTTTTTCTTGTCCTTCAAGTTTAACTTGTTGGATCGATGGAACATTTAATCAAAGGAAGCCATGCAAGAAGTTTAGAAAGAAAATCATTATGTGGGGCTAGCTACAACATTCAAATTGTGACCCCTACTATGTGTGCCTTTTAGTTCGCACTGCAGCAGCAAGAATAATTTAAAACTCTGGGTTTATTGATGAAAGATGTATTACTTGCTAAGTTGTTCATGTTACCCTTAATACTAAATCCTAATTTTAAAAAGCAACTGATAACTAAAGGGATCTATCAGCATGATGTGTAAGTATCTTCAAACTCAGATCAATTTTATTGATAGAGCACATTTAAATGAACAACTTGTTTATCCAAAGTGCTGTACAGTACAAAATCAGTTCAAACCAAGACACAAATATAAACATCAATAAAATACAAAATGAAATAAAAGTTGAATAAATCATGCTACAGAGATTGTTGGAAAATACATGCAAAAATGACAACAAAATCAAATCGTACCATGTCAAAAGTCACAGAAAATAATTGACGTAATACGAAAAACTTAAAAAGCAAGAGAAGAAGACTGTCTATTATCTAATGGCAACTTGTTCCACCGTTTTGGAGGCACGGTTGAATAGACCCAATATCCTCGGAGCTTCAGTGTAGTTTTTGGTACATCCAGCAGCAGCTTCTCAGCTGGTCTGAGGGCCCATGGTGAAACAGAAGACTGGAGATCTGCATGAACTGGATATGCTCTAGCTAACACTGCTTTTTCTTTTTGAAGTAACCTGAAACTAGCAAAAGTTTAATGGCATCCCTAGTTCATATCTAGCATGTCTAATTTGATTGTGGTTATTAATTTAGTTAATTGATTCATATCATTAAAACAAATGGAAATGGCATGGACAAGAAAGGGATCGTATGATTAATTGTGGCACCTTCTGCAGAATTCACAGCCCTTTGTTTCCACAGCAGGATGTGGGGCCCAACCCTCCAGAGAAAACTGTTCAGGCTGTCTCAGAGCTGATAGGTTGAGTCTTCACACCACAAATGTGACACTCTTCCATAGATTCAATGGGCTTTACAGTCTGGGCTCAAGTAGGATTTTTTTTTTTTCTTCTTCTTTTCAGTCATTCTTGAGAGCTTTTAGCTGTAAGTTTTGGCCCACTATCCATTGGAGGACTCATTAGTTGCGACTGAGTTTTCTGACAATGGCTGGTATGTTTTGCCCCAGGATACTTTTGTAGTCCTCATACTTTGTTGTGCTCTTCACTAAAGCAGCTCCAGAAGAAAACCAAGCGTTCTCCAGGTTTCACAGTTTGTGTCATGTTTCATTTTTTGTGAAAGCTTTTTTTATATATATATATATATTTTATTTTGTAAGCATGCAGTTAATGGCTAAAAACGCTCCAACATTTGTCAACAGTCCAAATGATATTCTACAAGAAACTTTGGGGTCCTCAACTTGAACTCACCATTTCCTTCTTTTTGTGCTTTTTTTTTTGTCAAAAGTGGAATCATTCTGAGTCTTCTTCCTGGTTCAAAATAAAACCGATGGTGTAGTGACAAAGACATTTGTCTTCACCTTCCAGTTTAGCAACTCTGTGTGAATGTCCTCGGAGATTGGCTACAGTCTGAGGAACATGGACCTGCCCTCATTTGGAAGTAACTCTTACTTCATATCTAATAAGTGCAAAGCTAATGGCCATTTTGACCAAATGAAGCAACACATTTTTTAAAATATCTTTTTAGTCCTTCCTCAATATTATAAGTTACTTTTGAATGTTTAATTAAACAGTGGAACAATCTTTTCTGTGATTTTTTCCCTTCGGGGCAGCTTATTAGTTTTCTAAGCTACAAATCAAGACAAACAAACAATCATCATGTATTTCTTAAATTACTGAAACACTTATTTTGTATCTTTCATCATTGGAACTCGAGGAGACTCCTTTGACATAAATCTGATGCATAATGTGTAAATGACTGAAATAACTGGAATGATTGGAGTTAAGGGCACTTTGTGTTTACCACAACAAATGTAGAATATGTATGACAACATTTTACCATTTACTGTCTGGGTCAACTTACCACTGTCCTTGGCACTATGATTCCATTACAATCAGACTCCACCACAGTTCGTCAACAACTTGTCCATCTGGTTCTTCTGACTCTTATTTGTGTTTCTTTTGGACCTCACCATGACTATGGAAGAGATGGTGCTCAAGACCTGCCTAGTTTCAAATCCAAAGCTTAAAACATCTGGTTTGCTAGTAAAAATCGAAATACAATGATAAAACTTTGTGCAAAAAAGTACCAGCAAATATGTCTGTTCTGTTAGCAAATCCGTTAAACATCAAAATAAGCTTTCACTCTGTTTACCAAGAGTATTTGTGCTTATTAATGACTTTCAATGGGCATGCAATTGGAACATTTCTTAATTTATGTATTATTAATCAGGCATACAAAGCATTGTTTCTATGATCCATATGGATCAACAATCTTATTCATCTAAGCGTTTCATACTCAGCAGGTCCCGTTCATGGTGGTGATTATGATCTTATGCAACCTTCTTCAGGGGAGCAGAGCTTTGACCTAATACTCATTCTGACATTTAATTGCAACAGCTGTCACTGGCAATGTGTTCAACATGCTTAAAGTTTAAGAATATGTTAGTTAACAGAAATAATGATCTGCTTCAAATGCATGGAATGAGAATAGTTTGAAGTCCTGCAAAAGGGATCATTTGTTGACTGGCTGCTCTTTTTGAGCCCAGCTGCCAGTTGAAGCGCCTTTGTGAATATTTGTCTGTTTGAGGAAAAAGAATGAGTATTAATATCCTTCTAAATGGCTTCCAGCTATGTTCAAAGCAAAGTGTTCCCTGTAGAGAGACAGAGACACAAAGCTCTTGCCATGTCACAACAAAGAGCAGTCAGACTCAGTGTTGGACATGCTTTCACACAGAAACAAGATCCAAATTCTTCACCCGCCACCGCAGCTGGGAGGAATTTACAGCTACCTGTCACAGCCAACGTTTCACCCACGTTTGGCAGGTAGATGTGTGTGGAGGTTTTCTCTATACAGTGTTTAATTTAACTAAATGTTTTACATATTTAATCAATTGTATTCTTTTGTGCTAGGGCTTTAATGCTTTTTTGTCTTCTGAGAGACTACATCAAGTGCCCAAAACCATTCTGTGTAAATAAAAGGAGCTTCCTTTAGCCGTCAGATGACACCGAAATCTCAGTAAGAGCCACCATGGCTGTTCTCAAAAACCCGGCTCTCAGGACCAGCATACGAGCGCTTCTGATAGCTTTGTCGACTCTGGCCTATTGCTTCATCCATAGTCAAACATGCCGCCACGTCTTTCATGTGTCCACAAACCTCTCTCATGTCGGGATTAAGCAGAGCAGGATTCAGCAAACAGAGGTCTGTGATGCAAAAGGCTGAAACACTTGTAAATTTAACTCTCAAGTTTGTGGCGCATTCCTTTCTGTCTGCTGGGAGTTCAGGTTAGAAATCCTGAAGCTCTAAATATACTTCCTTTGACGAGTTCTATTAATACGCACAAAGGATCAGAAATCTTTGTAGTTAACATTAAGCCCTACATCTTAAACTTTGACTTGAAATGTAGCTCAATTGAATTATTTATTTGACATGCTCCACAAATGTCTTAGCAGTCTTTCATCAATCGGTCTTGTGATGACACCTCAAGGTGTTCAGGAACATAATGATACCCGACATAGGGGCATAAATAGGACTTCCATCAAGTCAGCCAAAACTGTTTGACTTAACCTGTGGGTCTACGTTTGCATTGTTCTTTCTTTCTGAAAACATCCAGCACATGTATAGCCCCCTGACTAGCATGTACATATTAGTGCAATTATTTGTTTTTCAAAGAATTTCTAAAGACCCAGGAGCCAGTGAACTTAATTTTCTGCTCGGCTCTTGCTTTTGGAGAAAGCTACATAAACATGAACCTCTCTCTATTTCTAATATAATAGAAAAGTTTAGAATTTTTGAGGTGAGTTTCTTTTAAAACTGTGCCAATAACCCGTGACATTCTGTGGACAGCGATAGAAAATTTGGCCCAAATGGGATTTCTGCAGGTCAGCCTTGATATTTTGTTCCAACATGGGTTGAGAAAACGTCTTTAATGTTCTGAAAAACGCCTTCACAGAAAATGCATCTCGTTTTGTCATTTGTTTTCTAAAGATATGTTTGACAACTATGGCATTAGTAAACTCACATCTTGTTGCTTTTTATGTTTTCATGTTCAGCTGTTTGCTGAAGTGCTATGTTAATGGTAGTATGTTTACTCTGTTTTGAAGATTGGACAAAGCTGCTTATAACTCATTTCAGCAGAACTTAGATGACAACTTGCTCTTTTTCTTTAAAGACTCTGTGCTTTATTTTGAAAGTCCTAAAATTCTATGTGTAAACATGAGTGACACAGGCGGAACAAACTACGTAACATGATGGAAGGAAATAAGAATAAGTGTCTCTTTCACTGTGGACAATAAAAAATGAAAAAGGTCTTACACTGTAATTGGAAAACTGAGACTTGATCAATGTGTGTGAACTGTAACTTAATTGTGCAAGACATGCACAAGAAAAAAAAAACTGGTTTCACAAAAGAATTCTGCATATATCACTGCTACAGTTGTCTAAGAATTATGAGGTACCAGTAGTTAGTCTTTTTTACAGTAGACAAATTCCATTATCATTTAATATAAATCCAGAGTAGCTAATCTTGTTGGCTGAAGTTTACAACAAGTAAACCATGAACAGTTGGTATAAGGTGGTTCATCACTAATCATCTGCTTGTGTGAAACTTGCAATAAGATTGTAAGAACTTGCAAAGCCTTTCTGATAAGAGTAACACTCTAGTAAACTCACAAAGTAGTATGAAATCCAAAAAATATGAGAAGTTAGCAATTTTTTATTACCAATGAATCCCCTTACTTTTCTTTCTGGTCATGTAACAGGTGCAGAGCTTGCTATACAATTTTTGAGACTGGAATTGGTTTAAAGTGATAAAATTCTCTTTGGTCTTAGCTCCTCTTGAGCTTGCTGCTGGTGTCAGCCTCCACGTCCAAATAATTTGGGTTTACATTAAAAAAAAACATACCAGTAGAGTAGTGTCTACTATTGGTTAAACAAAAAAAGAGAGAAAAAGACGAAGCTAGTCGTTCTCACTTTTTAAACAGAACATTTAAGAATGTTGAGCTATCCCTTTAAGAACTCCACACATGTTGCAATTTATCCTAGAACCAGTCAAAGTCATTTCTGTGTCTGCAACTGAAAGGCAGCTCTGCTGTCACATGCTGCAGCACCATGCAGCGATCACATGCACAGACCCAACAATCACTGGCAATGTCAGTGATTGTAGTTAGACTTCACAAACATCTATGCTGACAATGCTCAGTGCTACAAGTTCAGAAGTGTTTTACCTGTGAGGCACAGAAACAACAGCAGTGAGTGAGATGCATTATGAGCCAGCAGGGAGATTCACTGTTTTTTTTTTTCATTTTGCTGCCAGGCTTGTGGACTAGCTCATCTGCTGTTGCCTAAGGTATTCTCTGCTCTTTTGCTGCAGACACAAGCAACAAAATTTAAATGTATTTAAACAATCATTGATCAATAATTAAGTTTCATTTGTTAGTTGATGGTTTAACATTGTGTTCATTAATTCAGTCTGAACTGGTAAGACAAACATGATATCAGTTCAGTGTGCTCACAGCAGATGAGGTTTTCAGAGACATTTTAGAGGCTTCGATTGAATTCCTCCTTTCTAAATGTCTCCTCCTCAAACATTCACAACTCAAATGTTTTGGTTGTTCAGTTTGAACATTTAATAAAAGTAAAGTGTTCACAACAAAACAGTTTCCATTTGTTTCTCAAAAAAATAATATGTATACTTTACAAATGAAAACTTCAGCAATTGCAGTTCTCTTTTCAATTTGTTTTCTCTTCACAGAAATAACAGAAAAATCCAATAGGCATACAAATAAAACAGATTGAATCTATTGCCTATCTCCAGTATTCCCATAAAAAAAAGAAAGGTTTGTGTCGTGGCGCTGTACATTACTGTATTTCAAAACAGATTTAAAAATAATTTTTCTGACAAGGCCACTTCGATGGACAGAGGCCAAAAAATCCACTGCTGCCCATCCAGTGTCTGTGTCACAGGTGGTGATGTGCTCTAAAGCTTCGCAACCACTTTACTGATGACTGACCTTGATAGTAATTAATTGCATGATTTATCAAAAACAGGATGACTCCTAAATTCATTACAGACACTGCTGGAGGGGAGGAAGGTTTTCTAACAACATCTTAGTTTCAAGTTCATCATGTCATACTTTTCATTGGTTATCCACAAATATCACCCCGCTAATTAATGTTTTGTTATGTGTAAAATAATATTAATTTAATTTAGATATCATATAAATGTGTATTATGGGGTTATGCTTCTGGAGCAATAAAAAAGAGGATGGCACAATTACCGTAAAATGCCAATTATGCTTCTACAGTTTAAGAAAATATACATTTTTGCAAAAATGCTGGCATCTGTAAATTGCATTAGGTAATACGTCTCCTGCTTGTATCTTTTTCTGTATTATTCTGAGAAAGAAATTGGAAACATAAACCAAGTTCAATATCAGACAGTTAAAAAAAACAAACAAAAAAAACTGTCCCTTATTATACAGTATACAAAAATATTTGGTTTCAAATGTGCAACAGTGTAGGGGAAAATCCTAGTTAAAACCACAGCTTCATCGTGTAGCACAGTTTTAAAACTTCCCACTAAAAAGCAGACGCAACATGACAATACAAGAAAAGATCCAACGTTGACTGAGATTCCTGTAGGCAATGAAAACAATCTTCTGATATGACGGCACTCGAGTCTCTTGCTTTATGCTTTGTTTATTTTCCTTTTTCAAAACTGATATTTGTTTTTCTATTGTCATAGAGTAAATATTTTCCTGAACTTTATGCAGTCATTTTTCTTCAGATATGTTAAAATCAGACATTTTGTCACGTCTCATATTAATATCAAAACATCTGCATGTCTTGTACTTTTTGAGCCAATTATGACTTAATTCCATGGCCAACACATTTATTTTTCTTTCTCAATAAGTGAAGCTTTTTTTTTTTGTATTTTAGCATTAAGTTATAAGACTTTGATATTTTTTTTAATTTACAGCAGGTGAATATGAACAAAGGACAGTTGAAAACAAAAAAAGATTTTTTGTTAAAAGATTATGTTCTTAGATTCTCAGACAACAAGCCTGGTTGTCTGAGTGGGTTCATGTAGGGCTGTTTTACTTAAGCAAGCTTTAAAAAGGTTTTACCTTCATACTCTTAATAAATGACAGATTATTGTCATTTAGTGGAATAACAAACAAGCTCTCTTATACTTAAAATACATTTTCACTTCTCACATTACCAAAACATATCACATGTGGGTCTTGCAGGGAAACATCTCATGGGTGGAAAAGAATCACAGGATGGGCAGTTTGGGTCAGTGACACAGTGAGTCTCCACACCTTTTGAGGTGTAAATGTTCCAGGTGCATGTCCTGTCAAGCCAGAATGACAGGACTGTGGACACAAAAGATTACGAACCCAAAAATCTTTTTTTTTTTTTTTTTGCTATGTAAGGACAATGGATTGTCTGTAGTCAACATACAACATTTGTCCAGATAATCAAAACACTCCTGCAGTTGTAACTTGATGCTCAGGAAGAGCAAAGCAGATGTCACGGTTGGGAAGCGATGGGGGTGTCCCATCAACCCGTCAGGTCCTGGAACCACAAAAATTTAAAAACCTTGTAAAAGATCAATGCGACTCTGCCTGGACTGTACACAGAGTAAAAAGCTTAGTCCGCTCGACCCCTCTTAGGTCCGTGGGAGGGCTAAGCTTGAAAATGTCATAAATACATAATCTGAATATGTATATGCTAGATTAACAGTTGTGCTCTTTCTTTTTCAGCATGTCTAATATGTTGTATGTATGATTTGTATGCACAGTAATATTGGTATTAAATAAATTTGTCAGCTGCCTTCCTCTGATGATAAAAACCTTAATACTATTTGTATTTGCTTTCACAAGAAGCTAACTTTGAGAAGGTTAGTTTCGACGATAGTGTTTTCAGTAGGCCTCTTCACATAGGATTGAGACCTTGCTGAGCTCTCAATGGCATAAACGATGTAAAGGAAAAATGTTAGATTGTGTCAAATCAGGAAGACATCTTTAATTCAAAGACTGCTCTGATGTTATACTTCTATAAGTTGCCAAACTTTGGTTAACCTCGCAATTTTCCCTTACATGCTGTCCTCCCTAAACTATAAATCAGCAGCACCTTCCCTTGATGACCCTATCACATGCTCTGATCCTGACAGCTCTGATGCATCAGTATGTGGCGTGGCTGGAAGATCATGCCACTCTGCCATGTCCATTATCACAAATGGCATCAAGACTGCACCCTAGTTACGTTCCATGACCTTGTCACAATCTTTCTTTATATTAATATATCAATGTCCAACACACCAATCATCCTATCTGTAAGGTGTTATGACTGGTGGATTCCATTTTAGACTGTGAATAGCAAAGCTGTTCTTTCTCAATCACTGCGAATAAATCCACGTCTTGGTTTTGACAGGAAAGGCGGTTGAGTTGGAATCTTGTCCTTTGTCAAGAACAAGATGCCATACCAAACAATAAAATTCATGTCCTCTGTTGTTTTGTCATGCACATATCTTTGCCCCTTCCCTGTCAGATTACCGTCGAATAAAGGCCACTTATGCAAAAACAAAAACTTAAAAAAAAAAAGCAGAAATCTAAAAAACAAAAACTCTAGCATTTTATTGATGATAAAAAGATTTAATTATCTTAGAAAACATTGTCTCTGTTGGTCATTCTAACAAACTGCTGGTCAAGGTTGAGATAACTGCCCACAATTGCTCACCGGTGTCTATAACTGTTCAGTCTCCACTAGAGATCCTTTGATTATTGTTAGTAGAGCAGGGTGAGGAGTTTTCCTGAAGTATTTGACTATGTCTTTTGTTTTACTGATATTCAACTTCAGGTAAGGTTCATCACAACACTTCAGTCAAGAACATGTCAGGGGTGATTCTCTCCAATCTGACTTCAGTGAACAGACTACAACAGTGTCATCTGGAAATTTGAGGAAGTGCTTGTTTTTGTCGGCACCCTTGCAATCATTTGTCTACAAAATATCCCCCCCCAAAAAAAGGAAATCACTCTGTAGATGACAGCTGTTTCCTTACTAGGACTGCATTCATTCTTTCTGCCTACAGCCTATAAGTTAAAAAGTCTAAAATTTATTTCACCGAGCCAACATCAAGATTAAAAAGGGACGGGAGTTTCTTCACCAAGAACTGCGTTTGAATTATATTAGAAATAATCTCAAAGTAAAATCCACAAATAAAAGCTTTGCATGGATTTTTGTGCCCTCAAGTTGCTTGAGCAGATAATTAAAATGAACAACAGTAGTGTCCTCCACTCTTCTGTGTGCCTGGTAAGAAAACTGCAACGGGTCAAATTGGCGCCCTATTTCCTCAGTCAGAATGGCTTTGACCAGTAGCTCAAAGCATTTTAGGACAGCAGAGGTCAAAACCACCTACTGAAAATCATTAGGTTCTTTGGAATTTTTTTTTTGTTTTTTTGTTTTGCTGCAGATACAATTATAGATTCCTTTCAGAGCTTGGGAACATTTTGAGGAAAAGGAGACAGATCAAACAGTTCTGTAAAAAATATTGTTGGTTGGCACAGATTTTAAGAAGTCTGCCCCTGATCCTTTCAGACCCTGGACTTTTCCTAATGTTACATCTGTGGAGCACAGACCTGACTGACTGAACACTAAAGCAGGTTTAGAGAAGACATGACAATTGTCAGAACAATGTCTAAAAAGATAAAAATCATTCAAGCATTTGCACGCTCCAACTGCTCCTTAAGTTCTCCTCCTTGTATCCATCTGCTCCTTTCATTGTTCTGTCCAGTCAGGACTTTCATGCCATTTCATACAGTTTTAAGATTATTAATATTACATTTTTCCTCTGCTCTTATATTGAAGATTGTCCCTTCTAATATAATACAAAGTTGCTATTTTAGCTTCCACCTTCTCCTTATCCTTACTATATAAGGAGACATCGTGCATTTGTCGCTCATTCCTCACCGTTTTTGTTTCACCATGGTTTAGTGTTTGGAAAAATGCTGACCTGCTTTGGGTGTAAAATAAGGAGGAAATTACTGAAACCCTTTTGTTAAGGATCTCTGTAGGATTATAAAAACGTCCCGATCGGAGCCTTTTAGGGATTCTTTAGATTACTTCAAAGAATTTTCTGATCACACGTTTACCCTCCTCGTAACAACTTTAGATCTTTTAAAAAGAGTTTTTTCTTAGTTGTGATAAGAAGTGTTGCCGTTTTACTCAAACATTACACATATCGAATGTTTTCTTCATTCTAGTGAGGCAGGAAACGTGCTGGGAAAAAAGTTACCTAGCATCTTCAAACTGCAATGGTTGAAATCACCAAGAATAAAACATAGGTCAGAGAGAGGGACTGGAGACTTTGTGTAACTTGATAAATAGTGTTTGCAGCATTTGTTGTATTGACCTTTGGATGTATATGGATTACAATCAGAAATATAGGCGGATGAAAACCAAAAAGGCTGCAGGGAGATGGACAGCAGCTCTATATCCTCGATGCACACAGACATAAAGGGAAACTTTACTCTCCCAGCCCTTTGGGACTTCCCTCTGAGATCCACTCTCCTTTCCGGTCTCATGGGGGACCTGGATCCACTGAGGGTTAAACCACTATAGTATTCAGAAGGAGTGAACCGAGTTTCAGTGAGGGATATCAAGCAAGTGTCTCTAACGTTTTCTATGTGAAAGATGTTCTCCTGATGGTGTGGACATTGCAGAGCACCCAGTGGGTCTGGGATTTGGCCTTCACCAGACCCCACCCCGCCTCCCACATTTATTTTTTAAAGTTTAGCACTTTAATAAAAGTTCTTGAAATAACAAAATATATCAACTGTCATAAGTTCAGAAATGATGACGGAGGAGGCTGCAGATTTCTTAAGTCTGACGAAATATCCCAAGATTATCATATCCTTCCGGTATCCAATTGGTTGTGATGTGAATCAAGGAAACGCTGGGTCACAGCTAGCAGAGTTCATATAGTAGAAAAAAATACGTAATTCATAATGGTGATGGATCTCCTCTCCTTTTCCTTCTAGTACTAATCATTTGTCCTCACTTTTCCCCACTTTTCTATTCTAGCTTTTCACTCAAAAACACACAATCCACACAGACTGCTGATTGTCATGCAGCGCCATCTTGGCTATCTTGTCTGTGTTTGTGCATCAATCACCTCAGATCAGTCAGAGTTTATCATCAAGTTGCATTTTTCATGAATCTAGTTTTAACTCTTCCAAATGCACCAACTGTTTGTCTCAGTGCTGTTCTCTTAATCTGCTTGCTCTGACTCAGTACTTCCCTCCTTACTGATGAACGCCACACTCAGGCTTTTCTTAGACTAAACATGTACATGCTGAAATCAAGCCAGAGCCTGGAATACTCACTTTCTTTTGTTGCATCAATCTGCTTAGATCAACCAGGGTGAAATTTTGAACAGTGTGCTCTTCTTGTTGCGAAAGAACGACTTTAGCAGTGAGCGTGGTTTACATTGCTTCTAAATTGCAATGAGCATGGAGATTTTTAGTTTTTTTTCTCTTTGATAGCATGGATTGCTGCAGTTGAATGGTGGCAATGTGGTGAAGGAATTGTGCAATCATTGTAGTTGTAAGGAACAGCGAGACAAGGCATAATTGCTTAGTGGCTCTACTGCCATAAGTGTTGCATCAGGTTGCCTACAGCAAGAGCATGATTGGGTCATATTGTAGGCATGACCAAACCAAGACAAGGCGGTGCGCATTGGGGCTCACAAGATGGATTTCTGCCTTCATCTCTCCCACGACACCACTCAGAAATGTTGGATAACATCATCACAACACTGGAAGCACTATGATCTTATCATAGTAGTATTGTACATACACAAACAAGTATAGGAACTTGCTTGCTATTTTAAATTTCATGGAGAGAGACACTGAGGACTTCACTAGCAGCCTATTATGACATCCCAGGGACTGGCACATTTTTGACACTGTTGCTTGTTTTTATTCTTCCATCCATTCATTATCCAATATTCTCATCCATGAACAATCACAAGGGGTGCTGGCTCTTTTCTTTAGCGGTCATCAGGCGAGAGGGTGTGGGGTACACCCTAGACAGTTCACCAGTCCATCGTAGGGCAACACAGAGATAGACAGGACAGACAATCATGCACGCACACAATCACACCTAAGGAGACTTTTGAGTGTTCAATCACCCTAAAAGTCATGGTTTTGGACTGTAGGTGGAAGCCCATTGTACCCAGAGAGAACCCACTTATGCACAGGGAGAGCATGTAAACTCCATGCAGAAAAACACCAGGCTGGGATTCGAACATGTGCACTCTGCAGCCCTGTTGCTTGATTTTAATCTAGTGAAAATGGGGCTCTATAACAAAGGTGCAACATGGATTAATTAGCATGTATTTTGCGACGACATCTGTCTCATAATATATTACTATTAGGCATTGCAAAAAACTTTTTTCAGCTATATAAGGCCAAACATTAAAGTTATACACAAGAATCCCTCTATGAATACTGAAAAAAAAAAGACTGCATTTTCTGTTTGCATACATCCACATTTGATAAGCAAAAAAGAAAAAAAAAAGACTGCATTTTCTGTTTGCATACATCCACATTTGATAAGCAGCCTCAGACATGTTTCTTGAGATGCCTGCAGAAAAGGGTCTTTTCTTACTGATAAGTCATTATTCCTCATAGACTGTCAAACCAGCAAAGCAGTGTGAAGACAGACTCCTGTGCCCCAGGTGTGGTGTCTGCCCAACAACGCACAGCTCAAACAGATCAAATACGTAGTCTAAGCTGTCTCAGCATGAACTGTGAATGTCGTTCTGATGCGGTGACAGAGCATTTCGACCAAAAGCAAACATTGCCGGTCACATTGTGCCTCTGTCATGCGTTTTGTTGCTTTTTGGACGAAGGTGGAAATCATGATAAAAATGATGACTCGTTGGCAGTTTTATCTTTTTGGTCGTTTTTATCCTGGAATAGGGACCGCACTGGGAGAAATTCAGTGAACTTCTATACCACTTGATAAAATTACACTGTCATCAGCTTAGTGGTTAAATGCTGTAATCATGTGCTCAAGTATCCAAGTGTGCTTGTCTTCCTGAAACTTTAGGTTTGTCTTGGTGTGTTTGCGTCGCATTCTAGATTAGTGTGGTAAGTTGCTTAGATTTCTCCCTAGCATGAACGGTTTCATCACATAAAAAAGTGAAACTACCAAAAGAAACAAACCCAGAAGCATGTGAAATCCAAAAGAAAAAAAAATAATAATAACCTGGCTGCTTCACTTAATTCTGGCTTGTGGACTGTGCTCCGGTAGTAGTATCTGTTTCACAAACTCTACAGAGAAACATGATAAAAACCACAGCATCTATCTACACTGTGAATGTGAAACATTTATAGCAACACCTATTTCTTTTTAATTTCAAAGAATACATGTGTTCAGATGCTGTGACTGTATCTCTTTCACCTATAACTCACTACAAAAGAGGCTTGTCTGTTATGTTCACAGAGGGAATCCCCTCAACACATTTTTATGACTGATGGGGATTATCAAAGATGTACTTTATTAATCCCCATGGGGTCTTCAGCTCTGGTTCACAGGCATTACCCCAGTCAAGGGCAATGAAAATTTAATCTCTAATACCTACTATGCTCAGGAGAATTTTTAGTCCCCTCAGCTTTTCATTTATGCATCACATTATTCATGATAAACATGATAAAATCTGTACTCTGGCTTAAAGGACACATTGCAAAGTACACCAAAAGTCCTTAATAAAATACTATCAGTTGGTGAACATATAGCAAGTTGGAATTACCATTATTTTGAGACGTGTTCAAAGAATATTAGATGTTTTTTTTGTGTATAATTTTTGCTTTAAAATTTGACTGTCGATATGTGGTACACGTGCAGTTTGGGACAAACAGTTAATTAAATAATCCATTGTCCAACTTGTATCTGATCTAAACACGAACGGATGTAGTATATCTGAACTGAAACTTTCTGAAACATCCTTCAGATCTTTTGTAAATCCCTGGACATACACTGGTGAATACATGTTCCTGAATCCTACCAAGAATAAAAGTGAATTTTCTATTTTCTTTCTTTTTTCTGCTTAGCTGTCTCACATTTTAAAGTGTGTTTTTCTTATGTTACCACATATCCAAAGCATTTTGTTTTCTCCTTTTGACTATGTACACCTTTTGCTGTTTGTGCTGTTTTAATTCTGTTACCTGAAGAACCTTTTAAAAATACAGGATCTAAGTTTGCAAAGAGAATGGATGTGTCACCTTTTCAGATATGGTGCCCCTGTTGTAAATATTCTCTAGAATTGCCTTCTTTGAACTCTGCTTCTACAAAATTTGCATTCAAATTAAAGTTGAGTTGAGAAAACAATTGACTAGCAAATGCATACATGAAAACTACACCCATTTTGGGCTTTTAATGATTTATTTTAACTGTTCTTTTTTTTTTCAGGGATTATGAAACAAACAAATTCTGTGAATTTCAAGGAGAGAATTAACAACTTTTAATTTGCCACTCTTATCCAATCCCCGCATGGTCAGAATTATACTTGTATATAGAAACATGTAATCAATAAATGTTATTTTTGACAGATGTTTCATAGCATGTTGTATGATACAAGATACAAGATATTTTTTGTGTGTCTGCCAGCAGTCTGTTGGTATTGTTCTGGCTGCTGCTGGGTTTCAAGGCACAGGCCCAAATTTTCTATTCAATTCAGGTAATTTCAAGACACTCTCCCAAAAAAAAGCAAAATTAAGTTCAAAAATAGTACACTAATGCTTGGTGTAGTTGTAGCTTTCTGAAAGCTTAATATTCGCCTTCTGTATCTGTTCCCAAAATGGAATTAATTTCTACATTTCAGAGGTTTTGTCCTTCCTAACACCTCGTTTTCAGTTTCAACGTTCTGATCCAAATTTCCTCCCTCAAATGAGGTGAACTGGTTAGAATACTGAGCAACCATCCAGGAACCATCAAGGTTCAAGGGTGCCATAAAATAGAAAATGCTGCTACACCACCGTCACATTCTATATTGACCGACGTTTCATATCACACTCTGCACTTAAAGGGTGCAAAACAAAAAAGAATTCCCTGCTGCAAAAAAGCAGCACTGTCAAATCAAGCTTAAACGTTTAACTTAGCCACATGGACCACCCAAAGGCTTTTGGTCAGAGAAGACAAAGATCTAGCTGACGACGTTTGTTGCATCATCATCATTACACCTGCAGAAATGAGCCATTCAGTTGCATTAATAAAAGCCTGAAACCAATACAGTGAGTCTGTGTGTGTGCAGATGGACTAATGCAACAAATAATTTAAACTGCACCTATTATTTGGCTCTAATCCACTTAAGTCCTATTATTATTATTATTATTATTATTATTATTATTATTATTATATTTAACAAAAAAAAAAACAACTAATAGGACTGTCACACCTCAACATGACTACAGGGTACATCACTCTACCAATATGTACAGACTACTAGACCCCAGTCAGTGTGGCAGATGTGTACACTGTGAAGTTACATGGTGACATGTCCCCAAGCCCTACTCTGTTGAAGGAAGACAAAAAAAACAAAAAAACACAATTGTTATCACATTATAAGACAACTGGATTCAAAACTGCACCCCTTATTAAAATGCAGAGTGCTGTCTCTGGCAGCAGACAATGGCAGCTAAATCCTCTGATGAGGAAAAATTCTCTGCCTTGCCTCCTCTCTGCTGCCTCTGTGCGTGTGTGTGTGTGTGTGCGTGTGTGTGTCTATGGGTGTATAATACTTGGTTTGGAACTGCTTAAAATGCCTTGCATGATTTACTTTCTCCACCCCAGTCATGGACTTGCATAAAAATCACCCTTTGGTCACAAAGTTATGAACCTGTTGACAGACTAAACTCCTGCATGTCAGAAGGGCATTCATGAACAATAATTTGTAAATTGAATGCTTTTTAGTTGGGATAATTAGTTTTAATTTGTAGGGTTTATGAACAAAATTCAACATTACTTCATGTTTACACATTAAAAGCAACGTTCTTGCGTTGTCACATGGATACATTTAGCTTTGGCAATGCTGGTTTATTAACTGTGGGGGGATTTTATAGAAAGCTTTTCAATTAGAATTACGTCATAAATTTGAATTTGTCTGATGTAAGAAAAAAAGTGAATATTTTCACTTTTGTCTGTCCTATGTTTAAGCTGTAGTATTGACATGATTCAAAAAGTCAATCCTCTGTCAGTTACAGCTTCTGCAGCTGCCCACCTGCACCAGATGGGCTATGCATAATTAAGATGATAACCCACAGCAGAAATCTGAACCTGTCACCTTGTTGAAAATAAGACTGACCAGCCCAGGGGCATAGTTATTCCAGACGCTCACGAGTTCACTTCCTACTGTTCTGCTTTCAAACCGACTGTAGTGCTGGGCTGAGCTTTGGTCATAAAAAATGTTTAGTTTAAATATGTTTTTAAACAACTTTTTACAAAAAATAATTTCTTCCTTATTTAATTATGGCTGTTGTTATTTTTCAGTATATGGAGCTTGCAAATATATTAACTTGAAAACACATTATTCTGACCTGAGTTATCTGTTTTATAGCCATAATATGTGGTGGTTTGAGAACACCAGGCCTTTTCACATGCAAACTAGTCACTAATTAGAACTACTCTCTACTACATAACAGTACAGTCTAAAACAACACCTCAGACTGTCTCTTGAAATTGATACAATACACACAGTGGTGTTTGAACTCTTAAACACACACCTGGTTACATTGTTCTGAAAACCTTCAAAACTCAGTCATTTCAGCAGCATATATTCACATTGAAAATAGTAATTATAAAAAAAAGTTTACACTTCATTTGAATATATATTTTTAGTGGAGAAAAAATAGTAATAACTACTTTTTTTAAAGAAAATCACCATTGTGACATTGTTTTAAAAGTACAAAATGTTTGTTGATCTTTAATAATCAGGAAATGGTGACAAAAACATTTAGTCACCTAAACTTTTTCACATCTGCAGTCTGTGACAAGACTGGAAAGGGAACCAAGTTAGCTTTGCCACCAGTGAGAATATTAAGGAAAACATTTTTATCATCAAAAACCTAAACATATACAGTTTGCTAAAAAGGATTGAGACTTTAACTAGGACGGTGGGCTTTGGTCTGGTGAGGCTAGAGCTGAAATATTTGGCAACAAGATTTCAGTTGTAGTCCGGCATGACACAAAGTGAGTATGTGAAAACCCATCTTATGTTTTCTTACAGTTGGGATTCTGTGATGTTATGGGGCAGTTTCTCCCTCAAAGACATTAAAATCAACAATAGAATAACTAAAGATAACAAAATAAAATATATTTAGCCTCCGCAAGTAACCTGAAAACCATCGCCTATGTTGGATTCTTCACAACTTATTTTTTTGCAAATGTCCCTGCCTTTAGCCTCTGTTTTAGGTCACATACTTCTTAACGTCTGAGCTTAAAACTCAATATGGAAACTCTATTTATACATATCTGTTTTTAATCCTATATGAACTGATGATTATTTCACAATTAACATTCACCAACCTTTTTTTTTTTTTTTTTTTGAAAGGTCAAGAGTTTTCAGGCAACATTAGTTAAGGTCTCTTAAATTTAAATAAGTGACTGTTGCAGCTTGTCCTTGTTTCCACAGCTGAATCAATTCATCAGTTTGTGATCAAATCAGCGTTCGTTTAGTCGTTGTGCGACAGTTTAATAAATCACACGTTAAGAGCTTCATATGTCTTCCCAAGTGTTTAAATCTGTGCCGTTTCCAGGATGGCTTGATAAATGACAGCCAGTATTTTCAAGGGTGATGTCTGCATGTCATTTTCTGAAAATACTGTTTGGTCTGTAACAGCTGTGCCGATTGCAGAAACACACTTTATAAGGCGGCTTTAGAAAGAGAATAGATATCCTTTGAAAAGACATAAATCCCTAAACACCCACCATGACACTAAGTCCTGCCCCTGATCCGTCCTCACATGTTGCACTCGTATCAAATTCAGAAATTCTGTGGCATTACTATGTCTTATTCCTCACACCTAATAGCAGCAACTGCTCTGTTAGTGTCTTGTGCTGCTGCCTGGCTGGTCTGACAAAGCCAACATGAAAGAACAGTGGGAGACATAGTCGTTTTACCAGTTCAACCTTTGAAGCCGTTTCCCCTTGGATCATTAAAGCAAGGAAACACCCTGTAGCTCCAAACAGCAGCACATATGTATATATCTTTCTGGTTGAATGCTGTGTTCACTGTGAGCTGGATGCATTAGTGTTATGAGACCACCATTAATTAAGTTTTTATCTGAGCAATTGCTGGTTGCCCAGAGTATTCTTATAGCTTTCAGATTTTTTTTTTTTTTTTTGTCCAGCCAATCATTTCTATTACTTAAATATTTATCCTATTTTAGATCATATATTTCATATTTATTCTAAACTCAAATAGTAGTAATTACAGTTAGTATCTTGAAACAACACATAAATATATGTCATATTTTTTCTATGACAATAAGTGCTGCAATTACATAACGAAGTATAACAGATGTGTTTTCAATTACATGTGAAATCACTGGTGATGCCAGTTTATCTTCAAACGTGTTGGTAAGTTTCACAGTTTGCTATATGAGGGTAAAAATGAGCAGCGTGAAGATGAAAATATATGTATTGGAGCTGAAAGTGTGAGGTAGGTAGCTAGTTGGCACAATAAGGGAACAAGATGATACAGGTTTACGGGATAAATAACAACACCAAGATGCATTCAGGTACGAATGCACTGAGACCAGAAAAGGAACATCATGTGGGTGTGAATGTCAAGTAGATTCAGCAGGTCTTTAAACATCTAACGTATGGTGGTTTGTATGTGTACATATATCAACAAAATAATCTGCCCAATTTTCTAGATAATGATTAGAAATGAACTTTTTCAAAGACTTTGAGTACTTTGGATACATACTTTCTTTTATATTGTCGTGCTTGATTCAAGTTGCTTGGACATCAACAAAGGAAAAAAAAAACACATTTTGGCAGCTGCTAATTTATTGAACTAAGTTAGTATATTTTCAACACTATAAGCGTTTTCTCTCTCTCTCTCTCTCTCTCTCTCTCTCATAGTTTGGCTGGTCTTGCGACTTACAAAGTGCAGCTTATATCTTGCTTTCCTTTCCGTGATGCATTTTCTGACAGATGCGTTAAATAGACCAACAGGAACCAAGGGGTCTCCATCTACAGACTCAAAGATGGCTAATTCTGACAGTGGTGCAGTTACGTCTCTACGCCCTGATAGTTGCCAAGGAGATGAATATAAATGACTTTGCAGGCAGGCCTTCTTGGTATTACCTTTACATGCAATAAAAATGCCTCTCTATCACCATGGATTTTCTGCATGCGTCACTGAAGCCAGTTGATCAATGAGTCATGAGTTTGTGGAAAAGCAGGTAACTGAACACAACATGTCATGGATCATATCGTCAACATAGATGAGGTTCGCCCTCACGTTTGAACAAAATCTTAATACATGTGACTAAAAGACCAGTGTGACTTTTAGATGTTTTCTTCTTCTTCATGATTCACTCTTTGACTCTTGTGGCTTCCACACCAATATGACGTATTGTCCAAAAGATGCTATTTTTGTAAATATGTGCCCAACTGAAAGATGCATTGTCTCTCATTCGCTTCCCATTTTCTTGTCTTTGCTATTTTAAATTTTATTTGCCTCATTTAATTTTAAAGCAAATCCTCTCCTCTTATTTACCGTGTAGGAAAGAAAACATAAGAAAATAAGCAAAGCTAAAAGAAAACTGGGTTGAAAATATGATGAGTAAAAGGAGGAGTTTTCCTTTG
>NW_006799983.1:1029601-1078771 GCF_000485575.1 Poecilia formosa | reverse complement strand
CACACCAATATGACGTATTGTCCAAAAGATGCTATTTTTTGTAAATATGTGCCCAACTGAAAGATGCATTGTCTTTGATTCGCTTCCCATTTTCTGGTCTTTGCTACTTTAACTTTTATTTGCCTCATTTAATTTTAAAGCAAATCCTCTCCTCTTATTTACCGTGTAGGAAAGAAAACATAAGAAAATAAGCAAAACTAAAAGAAAACTGGGCTGAAAACATGATGAGTAAAAGGAGGAGTTTTCCTTTGTCCACATAATAAGGTCATTTTCAAGTTTGGGCAAGGGCTGAATAAAACCTTGACATTTACCAAAGGAGACAATATTGTGTGTCGCCATTCTTTGTCCCAGCAGCATCCAAACTGACACTCTGTTATTTTCATTCACTCATCCTAATTAGGATTCATAAAGAAAGAGAAAGACGATACACAGCAATTGGGAATATGGTGCATTTGGTTGCTTTCTCGGTTCTTTTGAATGTTTTTGTTTAATTTCATTGCTGTGTCTTGCCATGCTTACATATTGGGAATAAGAGTTTTAACTCTGCTTTGGAGTCAAAGTAATCACTAGAGTATGTTAGAGTGTGACTCTGAATAGACAGACAAACAGACCATAGTGAGCTGCATAAGATACTAATAAAATAAATTTTTACTTGTTGTGGTTATTGTGGTTGTAACATGACAGAATTTGAAAACATTCGGAAGTTATTAATAATACGTTGCAAGGTGCGCATCACCGTATGTAATAATAGGCTCTGTTGTGTTACAATGAACTTACCCAGAAAGCAGATGGGCTCTACGCTGGTCATGCATGTAACCCATCAGAGTTGGAAGATGCATGTTGAGCATGCAACATCTCTGCAGTCTGCACGTATAAATAACAGTTTTGTTTCTGTTCATTTAAAACCTGTTTTTTTTGTTTTGTTTTTTTTTGTTTTTTTTCGGTCTACAAATTGTCAGTATATGAAAACAGCACCTATAATCGATTCTGTACCTGCAGCATCACTTCAGGTGCTCTATACTTTTTGGAATATTCGACCAGCATGAAAGCCTCTGTCTTTTTGAAAACCATCTCACGTCCACACAGACAGCCTTGTCATAGCTGCATGCATGTATAGGGAAGTGTGTGTGTGTGTGTGTGTGTGTGTGTGTTATAAATCTGGTTTTTTCAACTCTGCAGTGAAACAAAAGTACATCAATGATACTCAAACCTTCCTCTCACCCCATTGACTCCCTTTTTTTTTTTCTCTACGCCACAGCTCTGCTCTCACAGATATCGCACTGCTCTCTTATTTTCTCACCCTCTGTAACCTATTCTCAGCCTCTCTCCCTTTCTTGCTTCTCTTCTCTCCTGGTGCCCTTCCTTTAGCCCATCCCCAGCATTACTACTTACTATTCAGTTCAGGGAGGCTGCAGGCAGAATTGCTCTACCTCCCCAAACTGCTGCTGCAGGACTTGGCCTTTTTATTTCTCCTTCTCTCTCTCTTCCTCTGTCTGATAAGCAGACATTTCCCCTCACCTTCTTCTCTAATTCTACTGAAACTATGCACCTAAAGCCTTGGCTTACAGTCCAACACGCTTAGTGTTTAACTCCTTTCATTCCGCTTTAGCTGCTTTTCTGCTTTTAAGGATGCTTCAAGTATTAGATCACCAGTAAATCTACAGCTGTACAATTACCCGAGTAGTGCTCCTCCATCATCTTTATGATGCAGCATTTGTTAAACATTTATTAAGCTTTTATTTTTTAAAAGCCAAATAGTTTTTGACATTATTAATTGTACATTATACATTAGGAATGCAATACCTACACTGGCCAGGTAGATCTCTGTCACATCATCTGTATTTCTTTGACACCAAAGTTGTTGTTGTTTTTTTCCAAGTGGAATTGCTTGGTATGTCAGAGATACTTTCCCTTTTCCCAAGTGGTTCTGGGACATTCTCACTTTGTGGTGGAAAAAAAGAAAATGGGAGGTTACAATTTTAGTTGAGCTGGACAGACTTTGACTAATAATAAACTATCAGCTTAATGGTGTCTCGGCTCATTCTTTCTGAAAGGACAATGCAGGGACTGAATATTGTAGAACCTAATGTCAGATAAATCAATTACAGACTTCAGATACACTTTGAATATGCTTTACCAACATCTGGCAGTCAAACAAAGGACACACTGAGGGGATTGACGAACAGATGGCCCATTTGGTACTTTATTGTTTTCTCTTTTTTGTATTTTTTTTTTTTTTTGCTCCTAACCCTGTCTTTGTTTCAGTTCTCTCTTTGTACTTGCATTTCATTTTCTTGTTTATATCTGGCTGTTTCATCATTTGCTCACTTTTGAGTATTTGTCTAGTAGAAACACGTCTCAATTCCTTCTACTCTCAAGGTAACCTTCTTTGATTCCTGTTGTGAATCACACAAACATCCATGCTTTTTGGAACCTTTCGTGTTTAATTAGTGTCCATAGTTGCTTACTGTTGGTTTATACAGGCTGTTGCTCCTTTATTCTATGTTAACCAAACAAAGTCTTGGTTTAATACCATCTGTAGCCCACTTGACCCCAGATACTGATAGCCAGTGACAGGCCTGGAGTCTTAACACCAGCGAATGTAATGAGAGGAGTAAGTAAACAGCTTCAGCTATTAAACGTAAGAGGGTTTGCGCCTGAAGGCACTCTGGTTTCTTATCACACATCGCTGTTGTAGGCTGTATGAAGTCTAAATGACAAGAGACCACCAGGCTCAGATTACTCTGCTACTGATACTATAGGCACATATGGAGGGTGCTTGCTATATATATGTGAGCTTGCATATTTATTTTCATTTATCAAAAGGCTTATTTTATTAGGAGTGTGAAAGATATATGTTTTTCGTTAGTACATTTATTTAAGAAAATGCTGGATAAGATTTTTGGTTACGTCTAAGCTTGCTTGACAATGTGACTGATTGTATTTGCTGTATTGAGTTTCTGTCAAGTCTGACTTTAAAAAAAAGTTCACTTTTACTCGGGATTAATAAATACTCCATCAAGTAAATAAATGTTCCCATGAAAAAAAAAAAAAGATTATAATGTGGACCTTATTTTCTCATTAACAGAATTAATTATTATTTATTTTCTTTATTTATTCACTCACACATTCATAAGTATGTATTTATACATATGTGTATGTACAGTGAAGTACTTATTGTCTTATTTTTAAACTGTGTTTATTAGTATTTCATTCAGTTTTATGCTGTGCAACAACAGATTATTTAATAACTGGAGACTGGAGTTAGGATGAAAAACTGCATAGCACAGTAAAGTAGTGTTACGAAAGCTAGCTGGGGGCGCCACGTGGAACAGACGTACCATATGAGGGGCTACAATCCTCATTTGTCCCCGGTTTGCTTCCAGGCCCCTGGCCATATTTTCACCTCCTCTCTCTTCCCTTTTTCCTGTCTAGCTCCTACTGAATAAAAGCTACAAACTATTTATCCCGGAGGGGTAATTATTGACAAAATTTGTGACGCAAAGACCTTTCAAAATAGAATACCAAAGTAAACCAATACCTTATCATAATAATTCACAGCCAATAGTAAATTAAGATAAGTAGTTCTCTATAAATTAAAAATGCAATTAATTCAATTCAAAATAAATGGAAAATGAAAATTGTGAATGCATCCTTTTTTTTTTGCCTCAGTCTTGTATATCCTAATTAGATTATTCTGTTCCCATCTTTACTGTTGAATAATGTTAAAACCTGTCAAACCAAAATTGCAATCCAAACCAAATTATTGGAGAAATCCTTTCTTGCTGCAGAAATTATGGTTTGTTTTCTTTGTGGCCATCCTGTAATCACAGTGCCTGATAGCCACCACTGCACCTCTTTAAGTTGCACTTAATGAGAACATCTCAAATTGGCCCATCTGTGGCACCACAGCAGAAAGAGCACAACTTATCTTAATGAGGATCTGGCTACCCATTATCAGCTGGTAACCCAACCAACATGCTACCACTGTTATTGCCACACACTCCGGAGCACGCATACACACAAAACACTCACTCACATTCTTGTTATCAGCTTGCCTTCCCCTTTAAGCCTGCCACAGACAGTGTAACCACATTGGGCAGTAATTGTACCTCTCACTCCTGCCTAATTGAATTGACATGGAGCCGGAATTGATATCATTTAACACATTGATCTTGAGAGACAATGAGACGCAGTGTCTCCTGCAACACCTGACTTCTATTTTGTTCCCTCTGATTCATCTGCCCATTTCTTTTATTTGCCATGTTATTGCCTATGAATTACTAAACCCAGGTCCCATTTGTCCATCAAGCCCTTGGGTTCAGCCTTTTTTTTTTTTTTTTTTTTTTTTTTTTTTTTTGTCTTGGTTTGGCGAATTGGCTTCAAGGAAGTTGATGGGATACAGAAATTAATACCAGTAATTTAAAACAAATAACTGAATGAAACATATTGAGCATTATGAATTAGAGGCATTTTTAATTTGGCTGTTAAGTGGAACACGGATTACAATACAACCAACCACTTCGCTTTTTTCATTTGATACCAGACAAATTGCACTTTTTATGTCTTCTCTATGAGATGTAATGTCAAAAATGCAGAGAGGTAATGTAGTTTGCACTGCAGCTTATCTGCAAATTACAACATTTACTGTACGAGGACCTCAGAGAATTGACACTATCATCATGCGGTTGGTTCACCAGTACGCACCAGCCAGCAGGTCTCTATTGAACGGACAAAAGAAACCCCACTTCTACAGACTCAGTTGTTTCTTTCACAAGATTCTTATTGTTAGCCCACCTATTCTGTCTTTCTGTCCCCCCCAACAGAGATTGAATGAGCGCGCAGCATGGGGGTGGAAAATAATAGATGATGGAGAATTGGCAAACACTGTCTGTAAGGCACCACAGGAAGCTTTATTAACCAGGAAACCCAACTGGCATTTTCCAACATACGAACATGGAAAACAAGGGGGGGAAAAAAACTATCAATGTTATTCCATGGAAAAGAATTGAATCAACCAACATCCAAGTTATCAAGCTTTTATAAAACAAGTTTCTACATATAGACAGGTTCAAAAGACCTGCATATCATTCAGGTATAGTTGTTTTCTGTAATTAACTTAACAAAATATTTAGATTAATCAAGCACATTAACATCCTTATATGTCTATTATTTAAAAAATGTATTTAAAAAAAAAATTCGAAGTTCTTGTGAATCACAACAAAACTGCTGAAATGACTTTTTCAAGGTTTTTCCTGTCAAGGTTGCAGTTACCTCTGTTGCTTATGGACCTCATTAACCCACTCTTGTTTTTCCTTCCACTAAACTTTCCAGTCCTATCTGCATCGTTAGTGTTAACCTTTTGTAGCTTACCATCCTGCTAAGCAACTGTAAAGTTAGCAGTCTTCCCTACAGTTGCGTAAGACACAACATGGCCACAGTGTGACATTTATTTAATAAGTCATTCTTATATAATATTCTGTTTTTTTTTAGAGAAATTAAATAATTTTTTCTGCAAGCCATATTTACTCCAATTACCTGCAGTTAACACTGGAAATAGTCTGTCAAAAGCAATTCTAGAATATTTTAAAAATATAATTTACCGAAATAAATTAACTCTTTGATATTGTAGTTTATACAAAAAGTACCTCCATTTGCAAGCACAAATACGAGATTTTAGTTTGTAAATATTTGTAAATATTTGACCTTAATATGAGACACACTGACAAACCTATGAATCATCACTGTGCACAGCTTTTTATTCAAAATTTCTAATGGTGGATTGAGGCATGGACGGTTTAATGGGGTGTTTTTTTGTTTTTCATAAAACCCAGAATGAGCAATACATTATTCATCCTGTAATTACTGTACTTGAAATATAAAGTCAAAAACATAATTATAGTTCTCTGGAAACATAGTCACTTCTACACATAATCTTATTTACTTTTCTAACTGTGAAAAATATGTTGTTCTTATTTCAAAGATTGGAGATGAAGAAAATCTAAAAAAAGAAAAAAAAAAAAGAAGAAATATTAATACTGCATAGAGGGACCTAAAAATAAGTACAGGGTTTTATCCCCTCACTCTCTGACATCTCTATGCTGTTTTAATCTTCTTAGCTCAAATTAAAGAGGTTTTGGAAATAAGACGGATAATTTAAATTCCACTTCTTGATTTTTTTATTTATTTATTTTTTTTAGAATAAATAAAAGAAAACATGAAAATACTTGATTTGTTTACCACATAGAAACTAATTTTTTTAAAGTAATTTCTATAATCAAAATTTATTAAAAAAATTTTTTCCCCTTTTTTGCAACGTTTTGAAAATACTGGGACTTTCCACAGAAAGCTTCCATTAAAGACTTCCCCCCAACCACCCCCCACCCCATTTACCTTTATTACAATTAATTTGGGCTGAGAGCATCTGTAATCCTGTTTGTCCCACTAGAGCCTTAATGACACATTAGGCTCTTAAGGCAACACAATGACTAATGTTATGTCCTCCACTTTTCTACTTTGGCATAGTAAAGCTAGTCTGTATACGAACATCAAAGTGTGTGTGCTAATGCGAGTGTGGAAGGTAACATAATGCAAGGTAACAGATTTCTGCCTCCATTTCCCTTTCCTCCTCATATGTCATTTAACAACTGGCTAAAAGCCTGCCCCGATATGTCAAGATTACACTTGCAAATATGTGAGAAAACCTCCTGGAAATACAAGAGATTGTTAGGAGTTGGATGGGGTCTGGTGCTGAATTTGACCCTGAAGCTCAAAGCGCATTGGTCAAGCTACGCATGTCGGTTTTCTTCCTTTCAGCTTGCTGCATTGCCCCACAACAAATGGCTGCATTGTGACATTGCTATTTAGCAGAAGCAGTGACTAACTACAGTGTGAGCTGGAAGATAAATAACTCATTCTGACTGTAATGTTTAAAATCCATGTGGATAAAAATGCTATATGAGCCTTAGCCAAGGGCAATCTAGCAATAAATTATAAGGAAACTGGAAACTTATCTCTTTTTATGGCTTTATCTGTTCAAAAATCAGTTCTTCACCGTCACAGACCTTATACGTTTGCATTCCCTTGGCCCTTCAATGTACTTGCTGATCTGAGAACAATTCAAAAAAATGTCTGTTTGTACGTTCCACAAGTTATTTACAAAGTCAAACAGGAGAAACGTGCAAACTAGAAGCCGGTTTCTGTTAACTTCAAAAACACTCCATGTTTCTTAATGTTGTGCCACCATAATTACTGCAGATAAAAAAGAAAAAAAAAAGAGAAGGTGCTCACAGAGAGAGAAAATTTCCACCGTCAACAGGCTGTAGTCTGGAGTTCACAGTGGTGGTCCTCTCTTTGCTACTATCGGTTTGTGATGGCAGGGATATGCATAACTAATGAGAGAGCTGTTATTTTTACAGGCTGATGGTGACCAACACATTAAAAGAAGCAGTTTTAACCTCAGGGGGGGCTGGAGGACAGTTTACCGTGACGTGTCCATTTGATGTGAGCTCATTTAGTTATCAGTGACACACGGATACGAGGCATTCTGTTCCACTCAATTATCAAAAGGGCAGAACAATAGTGCAGTAACACAGAGATAAGTCAGCACATTTGGTGTCTCATTAAACACGATAGAGACTAAATAGCTCTTTTACTCATGCTCTGAGTGGTCAGTGTGTCTCAGTGTTTCGTCATGCGAGGCAGACTTTGGATGAAGAGAAAAGATGTTACCAGGTGTACTTTTCTCTTCAAAACCAGATGAGCAATTTGATTGCTTGCTTTTGTGGTAAACCACTGAAAAGAGTCGGATAGTTGCCTGGCAACAATGCAAATAAATTTGTATGCTGGAAATGCGGCAACCGAGGATCTTTACCTTTACAATCTGTTGATCAACCTGCTTCATTTTTATAACCCGAAGCTAATAAAAGAAACTGCGGCTATGTCAAGAATTTGGCTGCGTCTTTTTTTATTTTTTTTTTTTCCATTATTGATATTTCTATGTGCAGGAATTGAACCTTCATGAGAGAGGCGAGCCACAGTTTCCCATTTGTCAGTTGTCAAAATAAGAGTACAAAACCATTAACATGAGTGATTATTTATAGACTTTCAGTTTGAAATGTGGTGGCATGAGACTCGATACAGCAGCTTAGTGAGAGGACTAGAGGGAGAGCTATCCAACGGAGCAGTAAACAAAGATCATTCTTCACCTTTAAAGAGCAATTTCTGTTACTGTCCCAGTCTCTCACTTGCACCAGTGTAATGGGGACCCCTCATTAACTTTATTAGATTTGGTCAAAAAAGAGTGACGGAGAAAACAAGATGTGAATGGCAGGTCATGCTTGCGCATTGTCTTGTGATTTTTTTTTTTTTTTTAGGAATCGATGTGGTAGTATTCTCTTGATAAATGAAGCAGAAAATGTTTAGGAGCGAATCAAGGTGTTTCTGGAAAACACATTGGAAAAATGCAACTATGTGCATGCAATAGTTTAATGTGTATTTATCACAAATCATATAATTTCAGCATGCAACAGTACAGTACATATATATCAAGGGTTAAGGGTTCTGGAGTGCAGTGTAATTCAAATGTGTTAATCTATGCTACGATGCCGTGAGAGTCTATTGTAAACGGTACATTCAGAATTCTTTGAATATTTTTTACCAATTTGCGCCGGCTAAAAATACTTTCTCCTCTGTTCGAAAGATTTGCATTTAGCATAGTCTGCAATGAGATACCGACACCGTCTTTTTAACCTCAAGGCTAAGCTGTCATCCTGAGAAAGATAGTAAAAGTGAAGCGTCGCTCTTCATGGTTTCCGAGCAGAAACGTTAAGTCTTGAACGGGGTAATTAGCTGAAAGTGAAGCCTCTTCTTCGGCCAGACTTTGCAACGAACGTGATTGGAAGTATTTTTGTGTGAGTCACAAAAAAGATCCTGTCATAGGAACTCCTACCAGTAACCAACAGTGGCTCCCACTGTTTAGGTTCCTGTGCTTGTTATCGCCAGAGGAGGGGAAACTAGGGAAGGATGGAAGCTGGGCTGCTCGCCCTGAAAAACTCCCTACTGTCAAGTGAAAAGAAGCAGCTTGCGTCTCTGTTTGTATCAGGTGAACCATGTGGTAGTCTGCACCATCCTAAAGCCATCAGTAGGAGTTGGCATTGACAGGAAGTGCAGCACAAAGGGGAATTGGAGACAACTAAATTGATACTTGCCAGATTGCCTAGTTGCTAGGTAACATTGGTAACAGTTCTGTCAGAATTTCCTGGTGTACAAAACACATTAGACGTCAGCGCAGTCTCTTAGAAAAATGTATTTTTAATGTTCAAAATCTGCTCTAAACAGCCCCAAATACACCTGAAAAAATAATATCTGATACTGAATGTACTGTTGGAGCATTAACACGGTGTTTTGTATTCCTTTTGCAGACTGGTAGAAAAGAAAAAGGGGACCCGCTGAACTCAGCCATTGACAAAATGACCAAAAAGACCAGGGACTTACGTCGACAGGTGAGTTCATAATATCTTGAAATCTCATCTGCCTTCACTCTGTATTAGCATCAAGAGTATCAATCAAACATTTTTTTTTACATTGTTTGTCTTTTCTGCATGTAGGCAAACAAAATCTACATATCGTATATGTACCTTAAAAAAAAAAAAAAAAGATTACAATTTTGTTGCTGACTTACTGATATGAGATGCATTTCAATTTCCAAGCTTGGTGATTGATTTGGTTTTCCTCCACAACAAAACAACGCCTTCTGTTGTGGATCATGTTCACCCTTGTCAAAGAGATCTTGATCTGCTTCGTTCTTCTCTCTGGCTGGTTGGATACAGGTTTTTTTTTGTTGTTTTTTTTTTTTTTGTTGCTGGTTATTCATGTGAAGGATCCACTCTCCATGTATGGAAGGCCAAAATTGCCACAATCTAACTAATTTAAACCTATTCAATGAATTAGAATATTACTGAAAATATTATTAATTTGTATATTTAAAACAATTTTGGCATTTAAATATTCAGGTGTAAATGTATTTCTATGCTTATCTTCAATTTCATTTATAGCATCACATTTATTTATGTATGTATATTTATTGCCGTGGTTAGTCGCTGTATTGTGACACTTTTGGCATCCTATATTTGCGCACCAAAAGACTTGGTCTCTTTGGAACTCTGACGACGGCGAAATCCTTCCAGGTGGGAAAACTGCAATGGCTTTGCTGGTGGGGTATTTGGAGGGGACCGTTTGATGGGCTGGCAGGCGGTATTCACTCTGACAGGATGCTCTATTGACTCAGGGGTAGACTTGACAGAATGGGCGGTGTGTTTAAGCTTTCAGTTAACATGAGAGGGTAAACTCACAATGCACATGCAGGCGTTACATTGAGTTGTGATACTGTAATTATGTCAACAAGACACGTGTTGTGTTTAGTGAGTCAGTGTAGAGACACCAGCACATCCTGAGGGGAGGAGCGCAGTTGTTCTGAGAATTTACGTCCCATGATCTCCTCAGCGAAAGGAGAAATCATGTTGCAAACAAGCCCAAATGACAGGCGACATTTGTGAAATGGGAGCAGGTAAGACCAAGCAAGGCTTGTGACAACACCGCTGGAGACACGGCATGTTGTTTTCGCTTTCATGCTGATGTGTACACACACACACACACACACACGAGACAATCCTAAGCTGTCTGTTATCCGGGACAAATTCAGAAGCTGTCAAGGGTACTGCTCGATCATGCCTTCATTCTGCATTTGTGGAAAACGTTGCTGCGCCATCATGTCTGGGAGAAGGGATGAATTGCAATATTTACATGTCTTAAATGTAGAAGGATTCTGTTTTAATTTCAACACGCTTCACTTGTGTATTTTTTATTCAAAGAGTAAAGCTCAAGTGTTTAACTAAACTCCTTTGACTTCCAGCTTGGCACTCTTGTTGTTATTCTTGCGTTAATAATAACACATGCTGGAGGACATTTACTGGACCAGGCAAAAGCATTGCTTCTCCTTAAACTTTTTTGTATTTTGTCATTCTTCTAGGACTCAATTTAGCATATTACTGTGAAGTGGAAGGAAGAGCACACATGGTTAACCCTTTTTTTATTTTATTTTTTTATTTTTTTGCAGAGTTTTTGGGTTGTGTTTCTAACACACATCTACAGACTGACATTTTTGCCTGGTCTTCTTTGGAAGCTAGCTCAAGTTTAGTCAGAATGGTTGGAAGGCGTATGCGAACATCAGTTTCCGTAGCTTGAAACAGATTTCCATGTGGATATAGATCTGAACTTTGACTGCGACATGTATATTCTTCTATGTTGAGGGTGATGCTGCTCTTCTCCCCTGATCTAATCATGTCCTCCAATTGTCACAACAGAAAAACAGCGTGTGCACAGCATGGTGCTGCCAATAACAAGTTTCACTGCTGATAAAACTGTGATGGTGATTTCTTGGTATTTAGGGCAGTACTTTTCTATACAGACAGCGTTTTGGATGCATCTGAGGCAGAGATTAAATTAAACACAGGTGTTTACAACCAAATCTGAAGACATTTGGTTGCACTGGATTTTATTTAAAGGGAAATAAAATCCCTTTCACTTCCTAGTTGTGCACTTTGTGTCAAATAAAATCGAAATAATTACGGGAGTTTTGTAACGTGACAAAATCCAAAAAAAGTTAGTGACTTGCTTTTGAAGACACTGTGAAAAGAATAAAGTAAAACTAAAACTCCTCAAGGCATTTTCATTGCTCTCTTGTGGAGAGTTACATGATAGTAGGTGACTGCTGGACTGTGCCCCTCAACAGAGTAACCCACTGAAATTTTCATAGGCTCACAACAGGCTCTCTCAAATGCAACAAGCACAACACAGCCCCAGTGACAGAAAAACAACCCACGTCCATCCATGAAATGTGAAGATCAGACAAGATCACATCTAAACCAAAAGCTTTCCTCTAACTTGATTTCCAAAAGTCCCCTCTCCTTATGCCTCACCAGTCTTTTAACAGCAGGTGACCCTCTGCTACCCAGTCGTACATCTGGTACTTGCAGCACATGATTATTCTCCATGAATGTCCCTGTTCCACTAGGAACACTTGCAACACAGATTTAAAATGTCCAAGTAATAAAATAGCAAGATTGATTAATTGTATTAGTATTTTAGGAAAAAACAAACAAACAAACAAAAAAAAAACCATTGAGAAATAAAAGCATGTGTTGCCTTCAGAAATGAGGGAATAAAGGATTTTGAGAAGACAATTGCAATTGAAGTAAAGGAAGGCATTTAAAAATGTATGAAGGCAGTGATAGCTGAAGTGTGAAAGTACAATCACTACTCTCGAGAATGGTTCTCTCTATTTTTTATGCTGTTCTAACCCACCCACCCACTCACTCGAACACAGACATGCACGCACGCACACCCACACGCGTGCACGCACACACGCACAAATATGGACCGATATTACATTAAATCAGTAAATTAAGTCTTGCACCTCAAAGAGATAAAGTTGACACAAAGGTTTATGCCATGTCACGCTTTCATTGGAAAGACACAGACATAGAAAGCTAACCAGAAATATTTAAAAAATTATAAGAGTTCAGAATCCTGTCAGAGGAGCCTTGTTGCTTTCCTTAACCTCCTTCTTCTTTCTCTGTCTGATTTTGATGAAAGAAAGTTGGCAAAACATCTGGAGTAAAACCTTTGCAATAATTCTCCCTATCCGCTTTGTGTTGCTGTAGTTTAATAACCTCCAGAGAGTTTTTTACAAAGAAATTGATCAAAATATGTTTGTTTATCCCACGGGCCAATATCAACCACAGAATATTGAACTAAAAATGTCACATTTTTATATTAGCCTTTATAAAAAAAAACAAAAAAAAAAACAAAAACCTAATTGTACAGTCTGTCACACCAAAGTCTACACAGACAGCAGCTTAGAATTTATAACCACATCAAGCAACCAGATCATAGTCAATAAATTTAATCAGAACTGATTTTATTTCCTTCTTTTTCTACATATGATAGTAAAATCAGTCAATGTGCACCTCCTTTTATACAGTACTTTATTCCCTTTAGCTTTAAATTGTGAAAAAAAAAACAAAAACAAAAAAAAAAACACATACACAATAAACCAGAGGTTCCCAAACTGTGGGGCCGTGTCATTGCAGGGGGGCGCGGGAAGCCGTCTGGATGAAAAAAAACAAAACATGAACAGTGTATGCGCTGGGTTTTTACCTTAGAATGGCCAACTCTCTGTTATTCCTATGTCAATTTGATACAGTAGAGGCTTCCACACTTCCCATATTTGTGTCCTCTGTCACTTTTATCAGCAGTTAAAACTGTTTAATCCGTTGTTAACATGTTGTAACCTGTTTTTCCGAGTCGCCTTTAAACGCAACATGAGTGCTACGACGCTCGCGCTGGGTTTCCACCTGTGAAGGAGACCTGCTGCTGCTGTGCGGAGCTACGTAGGTTTGTGTTAAAATCACGGCAGAAAACCAGCAAAACGCAAAGAACTTTTCACAGTTTTTCCCTCCAAACTAACCGACTGAGTTGAGTAAAGCTGTTGGATGCAGGTAATGTTAGCTAAAAGATGACTAGCTAATATCAATACAGAACCTTTAGCTTAACAAGTACCTTGTAGGCTACCGATGTTGGTGTCTATTTTCAGCTACGTACATTCGTAGCTGAATGTACGTCCACCTACGTACGTACGTCACACACGTCGTTTCAACCAGACAGCCATTTGTAATCCGTAGAGGGGGCGCAGAAAAAGTTTGGGAACCACTGCAATAAACTGCATAAGACGTTTTCAAAAAATAAGGAAAAATAAAACCATTACACCACAGATAATAAAATCCGACTCTGAGGGGGATTTTTATCTAAATGGTTCACAACCATGGCATAATGTGTGTCATAATAGCAGTAGGAAAGGGTTTAAGAGTAACACACAACTGCGGCAGACGATGAGTGGCAAAGAATACACCCCCATTTAATTTCCTTGAAACAAATCCAGTCAGTATCTGGTCGGCAACTAACTGATGCATTTCTCTTAAACTAAAGCATCTTGTCTCTTCTAATGTGCATCCCCTTAATTGTCCACAAAGCATATCAATATTATAATCTTGATTTCATTTATGAAAGCAATATTGATGTTGTACAAGTTGTTTAAGCAGCAGCATATGACCCTTACAAAGCATAATTTACAACCATTATTGCAGTATTTAAGGAAAAATTTAATACCTTGAGATGATAGTGTAAAAGCTACAAGTTGCTTTTCATCAGATTTCTTAAATTACTAAAACAGTGGCAGTCTCTTTTCACCACAAGGTCTTGAGTTCAATAAAACTGAGGTCATAATTTGTTACAAATGTTTTACTTGTTTAGAGAATGGGTGTTCCTCCTCAGAGAACCCCATTAGCACATTTAATAACAATCAGAATTTAGCATAACATCAACTGTGCATTGACTGTGAGCTGTCGTAACAGATTAGAGATGTTAAATGTCAAAGCAAGCTAATGAGTGAACCTAGCATTCTTTAACACATTAATTAGCCCATCAAGTGAAGCTTGAAGATTAGCATTCCAAACTGGCAGTGGTTCAGGACATTTTTACAGCTCAGCTGATTTATGGACATAACAGGCCTAAATGGTTTTATATCACTAGAATTGTCTACATTTATCTATGTCATTAATGGCCAAAAAATAACCACACAGAAAGAAACTGGCAATAAGGTTTTTAAACATGTTACTGAATATGATAAACATAAAATGCATTTTTTTAAGACAATGGACTTGAACGAACACACTACCTAAATAATACATGATAAGACAAGGTAGGTATTTCTAAGATATGGACATTGAGTTTTAAATATTTTGAACTGTCTTAATGTAGCTTTACAAAACAGATCCAACGATCTGGTCTCATTTAGACTTAAGCTTTAAATTATAAGATTTTGGCTACAGGAATTTAAATAGCAGATGTCTGCAAAGCTCTGGATTTCTTAATTTTATCTCCAAAAGCAATCTATCTCCATCAACCAAAGAAATGGAAAAACTTCCAAGATAAAGTGATAATTTATTTTTGTCTCAAGTAGCTTTTGAGGCCAAAAGCTATTTTAACTGTATTTTTTTAATGATGTGCCATGAAACATTGAACTTCTACATATATCCTAAATTCTTAGTTATTACCCTAGTCAGACCTCAGTATATAGCTTCCCTTATTTGAATGCATTGGTTTCCTCCAGGTGCTTTAGTTTGCTATCACAGTCCAGAGATATGCATGTCAGTTTAATTAGTTATTCCAAATTGACTATAGGAGGGTTTGTGCACTCACATCATTGTGTTTCTCTGTGTAAGCTCAGTAATGGACTACATGATGTTACCCGGCTCTAACTCAGTGACAGCCCTCTGAAACCCCATAAAAAAATAAATTCATTGAAAATTGATGGGTTTTATTATGCCTGCAAGCAACAATACTGCTATCAGAAAGACGATGCCATATTTTATACAAGTAAAAAAAAAAAAGGCTTGACTATGGACTTGATAGCCAAATGTGGATATACAAGAAGGACAGAAGGAAGATATATAGCAGGACTCTGTTGTATAGCAATAGTGGCAATATTTAAATGTGTTTTTTGCCTTTAATTAGTATTCATCCAAACTCCAGTCCAACAAAGCTCTCTGAAATGAGCCATGTGTTGTACCCCCTGTCATCTTGTCTGTAATGAATATATCTGTCAAGTGATCTCTTTGGGCTGTGTTCTGACTGATGGCTGATTCCTGGATTCCCTATGGCGTATCTGCCTCACAAATTCTGGCCCATATGTTATTTTAGTCTCTCTGTCACTTCCTCTCTTTCTGCTTAAAGATCCTGGAATCATTTTGGTTTCTGCCATTAGTTTGTTGATTAGTGCAGCTGTTTTTTAATTGTTGAGGGTTTGCTGTTAAGGAGAAACAGCTGTCCCAAATCTTCTGAGCTGGAACTGTTTCATGACTAAATCTACACACTTTCATATTTTGTTTTCTCCAGTCCTTTTTTAACAAACCGGTTTTGCAGCTTATAAAAATTTGACGCTTTCTTTAGAAGATAATTTCAAAAAACTAAACCGAAACAGAACCTTTAATAAACTATTTTAATATTGGTTGGTGCTGCAACAAAGTTACACTGTCTGATATTTTCCTATTTAAGCATACTCTTATGCAGATTACATATTTTGGAGCGAAATTATTTTTGCAAGGACATAAATTATTTATTTGCTTTTATTCAAAGGATACCACACTGATAGACTCGCTCTGAGAGCCCAGGCCTGTCAGAGACTTCTTTGTGGTAGAAATCATTTCTCCTCTTTTCAACAAAGTTTTGCTCAAGGTTAACTTATTTTCTGTTGGATGTGTATTTTTTATTTTTTTATTTTTATTTTTTGCTAAATAAAACGATCCTATTCTTTTGAAATCACGGTGCTTTGATTAAGGCATTAAACTCATTTAGAAAATACGAGAATGAATCTTGAGAATGCTGTTCTTTTCTCACGTAGTTCAAATTCTATCATTATCACTTGTTTTCTTTTCTTTTTTCTTTTTTTCTAAAAGCACCTACAACTGCATCATTTGTATCTACCGGTGTTTACACACCAACTAGGCGTAACGTTATGACCACTGAAACGTGAAACAACACTGGCTGTGAGTCAGTCGCGTATATTAGACAGGGAGTGGACATTTTGTGCTCAGAGCTGATATGTAAGAAGCTGGAAAAATTGTGATAGCTAGGAGATTGGGTCCCAACGACAGCTCAAGCTAAACCTCTCTCATGTAGTCCAATCCAAGAGACAAGCTAGTGTAGTTACAATTTCTGTGACTAAATGGGGTTAATGATTAGTCTTTTGAAACCTTCCTCAAAACACCTTCTATAGAGCAAACATCCAATTTACCATGAAACTGATAACTTATATACTTATCATTCTAAATATTCTGCTTTAGGCATATATTCGTTTGGAATCTTTCACTTTTAGAATCATTAAAATCTGGCTGCACATTAGTGAGGAATATCAGCCTGTTAATCTTTTTCTACAGACTGAATTTTGTAAAACTTTTTACACCATATTCAAAGATTCTTTTAGAAAAACATTGAAATGATGCTGGAGTTCTCTTTACTGTCATGCTCCCTTCAAATGAAGGCGCTGGGATGAGTTTTACCAGGTATTTTTTTCTGTTCATGGTCACTCGGTTCCTCTTTCCGCCGTTCCCCTTGCCTTTTTCCTTTCACACATTGTCCTTTGCTTCTTGATAAATATCATATATGAGAGCTATTACTTAATTTTTGATTTGCACAGGCTGCTTCCCCTCAGCCATGAGTCCAGCCACTTATATTGTGATTGCTCTTGACATTTTAATAAGAAACTTTCCCAAGCTGACCCCAAAGTACCCACCGCAAAGTGTTCTGAATCTCAAGTGAAACCTAACAGAAGCTGAAGTGCGACAGTAAACATCAAAAAATCCACCACGGTGTTTTCTTGCAAACTCAGATCCTTTCTTTTTGCATTTGGAAGAGCTCTGCCAAACTCCAAACAAGTCGAGATGCTATAATGTCTGAATCCATGCGTATACTCATGATAATTCAGGCTACATTTCTTAGAATCCTTTGAACACAAATGCATTTCTTTGTTTTTGAGTCACGCTGATCATAGTGGATGTTGGCAACAGTCTCCTCCAGGCTTCCACTTTCATGAGAGAGCAGGTTCCTACAAAATACAAACAATTGTCCCATTGAAAGCCACATGTGGAAAATGAATGCTAATCTTATCTTTGAAGATTACATACAGGACCTGCACATATTCCCCTCCATCGAGTTTTGTTTAAAATAAGACTTTCTTTAGAAAAATTCAGAAGCAGCCAGACGTTATTGTTTGTCTGATGGTACATTATTTCATTATTTAATTTTTCACGGTACATCTATTGATAGTACTAATTTTAGCAATGATACTAGAACATTTATTTAGTGTTACTTGTTTATTATATATATATATATATATATATATATATATATATACAGACTAAAACATTTATTAAGGGTAATGCTGTTCTAATGAAGTCATGAGAAACTCATGAGTATGTTTTCAGAATATGAATATTAATGTTGCAGACAGCAATGATAAGTTCAAGCATACACGTTTGCTTATGTTTGTGGTCATTAAGGGTAGGCCAGTTGATCAGACACAACCTAAATTACAGGCAGACGTTCCATATTAATTAATGATCACAGAACATTGCAGAAAGCAGATTGGCTCTACACTTCTTTTCCAGATAATTTGTTCGCTGACATGCTACCACAGGGACCTCAAAATACATCTCCAGCTTCGCTGAACTTGCAATACACTTCCACATCTATCAGAAAACAAAGTGTAGACCAATATTTACAAATTTCATCGCAGTGGTATCCATACATTGTCTTGCAAAAGTGTTGATATCCTTAGAATTTTTTTTTTTTTTAATATTTTGTAATGACATAACCACAAACTTCACTATAGGGGAATTTACTAGTATGTGATAGACAAACACACACACACACACACACACAAAAATTAAAATATATTTACATCATGTCCATACTGTATGTGGTCTGTCTCCCAGAGTCAGCACTTTTGTGTATTGGGGTATGTCTACAGTTCAGACTCGGTCAGATTAGATTGAAAATATTTGTGTCTTCCAGATATAGTCTTACCACAGTCTCTGAGTTGGGTAAATAACTGTTTGAACATTGAATAGGCCATTTTAAACCATAAAAATGCTTTTATCTGAAAACAAGAATTGTAGGCCTGGCTGAATGTTAAGCGTCGTTGTCCAGCTAGAAGTCTTTTGGAGCCTTCAACTAATCTCCTTTCAGAATTGTGGTGTAATTTGCTCCACCAGGTTTCTTGTCACTGCTGAATAAAGCTGTCCCTACGTTATGATGCCAATGCCATGTGTGAAATGTTGTCTTGATGTATTAACAAAAATAATTTCAAGGTGAAGTGCAGTTTTTCCTTCCCAGATTCTCTTTTGCACATACCCGAAAAAGTTCAATTTAGATACCTTTTGAAAGATTATTCCTCCATTTTATTACTGTGCCCCACATATATTTTTTGCAATTTGACTTGATTTGGTTTTTGGCAATGACTTTCTTCTACCATAAAAGCCAGATTTATGGGGTGCATGACTTGTCCAGTCTCCTGCCCGAGCTGCCGATCCCTGCAGCTCCACCATCGCCACCATGGGCCTTCTATTTGCTTTATTTGATTAATGCTTTCATTGCCAATTTACAGTTGTGCCATATGTTTTTTCATCATGTAAAGATAAAATTTAAGTGTTTGGTGACTTTTTTCAGAGCTTGTTTTATAATCTAACCTTGTTGTAAAATCACCCACAACTTTCTCTCTGACCTTTCAGCTGTTCCATGGTTTTCACGGTGCTGCTTGTTCTCTACTGTCCTCTTAAACTTCTGAGCCAATTCAAAATGTAATTTTAGGTTTGTCGTTGCAATGAAAAGAATTTCAAAATGTTCAGTCAGCCTGAATATGCTTGCAATGCAGAGGACGTTTTAGTTGATTTTAAGTATTCATACATGATATTTTAGAGCTAAATAATGGAAATAAATTACTTAATTCATGACATGGGGAAAAAAAAGGTTTAATAAGAGACAGGCATAGAAGCTGAACCGAGGCTTTGCAATACGGATACGTATTGTTGTTTGGTCACCATACCAAAAACATAAATGAATGTCAACGGCTCCATCGTTGACATATGCTTCTGACAAATTTAGTTATATTAAACACCCTACACAGAAGTTGGTGACACATTTAAGTCTGTCTAGAAGAATATTCTTCTCCCAAAGAGATATTACAGAGCTGGATTGCTTATTTAGGCAGAAAGGTCTAAGTAGACAAGAGTTTTTAAATGTATTGAACTTTAAAATATTCTTTGTGAGATTATGGCTCTTTTGTGAAAATCCACTTGTCAGAACAGTTGTAATTTTCCATTTTGACTGTGTAAAATGAGTTTTTTTTTTTTTGTAAATTGTAGACTAAAATATTACAAGGTTTTGACCGAGTTAATAGCTTTGCCATTATATTTAATGGCACGTGAATGGTGCATTTTAAAAGCACTTTCCTGTTTGTTGTTTGATCGTTATGCCATATTTTATTACCATCATCTGCAAAATTTCTCTGTCAAAATGTTTCTACGAAACAAAAGGCACAACTGTAAAAGCTTGAGCTGTTGTGGTACTGCTCGACGATGGAGACAAATAGCTTCCCCACAAACCTATAATGAGCAGAGCCTGTGCTATATATTGGAATTCCAGTTCTATTTCCTTTAAGTGTTAGTGAAATACAGAGGGAGTGTTAGAGGACAGACAGTGGGAGGGAGTTTTGAGGGAGGTGAGATCTGAAATATTGAAGATGGATTTCTGTGGGAGTGGTGTGTGGGCATTAGAATGCTGATGCTGCAGGAGAGACTCCAACTCGGGAAATCACTTGTCTGTATCATCCCTCCACTCAAATCCCTGATTAGAATCTGTTTTACTTTTGGGTATTCATGACCATGCAGCGACTGGTGTCATTTTATCACTTCTTTTAATGTGTACTTGCAATGTCTACCTACGTAGACATTTGCACATACGTGCAAAATGCAATCTGTTCTTTTAATTTTGCTACGAATCTGTGGGCTGCAATTAATTTTTCAAAAAGTTCAAGATGGCAAAGTATTTCTGTTAGCATGTTCTGCTAACAGAACATATCAGGAAATTCAGTTTTGAATTAACATGTGGTGCACTGGTGACTGATAAATTGGCTCATTTATTCCACCCCTCATTTCACTTGACTACACATAGCATACTTACAATTATCTTAAAAGACCTAGGCGTTTGCAAAAATAGAAATTTTCTGTTACTTTTGTAGCTCCTGTCTGCTTGCAAACAGATGACAAAACTGAGATTTTTATAAGCAATTTCTAGCCTGGAGATTTCTAAAACCTCAGTTTGTGGTGAATGTGTGTGGCTTAGATATCTGAAGATAATTACAAACAATTATGTGGAGGTTCTCTTTGCACCTGCTGAAAACATTAACTGTGCTAGAAACAACAATGGCGCTGTCTTTCATGTGTTTTTTTTGTTTTTTTCCCACATCTGTCTCGTCTTATCCTTCTGCTGTTTTCATCTGTTTGCATAAATAACGAGTGACATTTGTTTTGGGAGCATCTTCAGTCTGGCGTTACTCTGTCATGTGTTCTCTTTAAACTCTGATGTCAGATTTTCTAGGTTTTGAACCCAGTGAGAGGGCAATTCATATGGTGTCTTGCGATATTTGCATAACTTGTAGGCTCCTCTCTTTTTATTGGTTTTACTTGTCGCACAATGGATTAGCAAAGGAGGAGCTTATGTGTGTATTTATGTAAAACACACACAAAAAAAGCGTCTTATAACTGCAACACTGTTCATGTTGCTCATGTTAAAAAGCTGAGCAGTGGATTTAGTGTATTTGTAAACATGTCAACCCCGCTTTTAGTAGTTAATACCAAAAAAAAAAATTGGAAAATCCCACCGGTTTTCTGAATTGTATCTAGACGGGGCACAAATCTGGTATGATATTAATAATTCTATTCTCCACATTATCACTAGTTTATATGTATCGTAGCATTTATGATTGAATTACACAGACCCTGTAAACACAGATTCTGCCACTGATGTGTGTGGGATGTCAACTGAGCTTAAGCTTGTAATGGATGCTTGTGATTTAGAGGTGACTGAAAGTTGGCATGTGACATCTTTATTGTTGTCTGTGTGTCTGTCTGTATGTTTTATATATATATATATATATATATATATATATATAGTACTCATACTGAAATATGAGCTGTCTTTGTCTTTCTTGAATTCTTAATTCAAAATCTGGTCTCAGAAATGTCTGCATATAAAAAGGAGACTAAAGTCAATTAACTCTGCTAAGCTTCCTTTTAATTAAACCTGTTCCTTCTTGGTATCATCTTGTAAAAACAGACAGGAAGGAGAAGACAAGTTGCTTAGATATAATCTGAATGTGAGACCACTCTACTGTATTTGTGTTTGTTGGACATTACTTTTGTTTAATATCAGATAATCCAATAATAAACCACTTAAAAAAAATAGGCAGTTGAAAGAAGAGCCTACACTGGTGTGAACTAGTGTAACTACGGGCACCAATGGCAAGTAGCATCCGCGTTAGAATTATTACTATGTTTGAAATGTTTCCATTAATAGTAGACTATAGATCGAAGTGTTTCAATTTATAGTAAAGCAATGTATAAGTAAGCTTCTGAAGAGTGTAATCAGAAAATAAAGGTGTGAAATCTGTAAGAATTATTTTTCTTAGTTTGAGGTGGTCTCGTATGAAAAACTCCCTTTTTCAGTCGTGGTTTCTGCATTGCTACTGTGGCATTTCATCAGATATCCCATCTACTGAGACCAAGGATCATTTACCATCTAATAAAGCAAGCAGTCCCTGGCCAGTTTGTTTCAAAATTATTCAATAAACAAAGGATGTAAATCACAATGTCTGCCACTGTAAAAGTCTTTATGGGAAAAATATCACCTTAAAGCATTTCACATCTTTTCCTTTTGACAAATGTCCTTTTTCACACACTTCCCTTCTGCAATGCCCTTTACTTCTTTCTCCATTCTACCCATTATTACTACATCAAATTCTTTACAGTAAGTAAGACATCCTTGGATCCAAATTTAATGCACTAATGTGGACTGTTCTCTCTCGTTTCCTTTTCTGTCTCTTTGTTGCAGCTGAGGAAGGCAGTGATGGACCACATCTCAGACTCTTTCCTGGAGACCAATGTTCCCCTTCTGGTGCTCATCGAAGCGGCTAAGAGTGGGAATGAGAAGGAGGTCAAGGAGTACGCCCAGGTGTTCCGTGAACATGCCAACAAGTTGGTGGAGGTCAGTTATGAATTAAACTTTTTGACACAAAACCCTTTTTCATTTAGCTTGGTTAAAAGTGTTTCTCAGTATAAACATTCAGTCTTACCCACTCACCACATGTGTGTTACTTAAATGCATGTTTGTTTGTTTTTTAAATGTTGATATTCATAGAACTGTCTCACGATAAGGTTTTAAAGGTAGGATTCCACTTTTGCAAAAATCACCTTGGAAACATGGTACAAAAATACATTTTTTACACAATTTTATGCTCATGAACTCACTTTTGGTATTTGAAGGGAATATAAAGGCTTTCATATGAAATTTGTAAGGAATTTTCAACAGAATGTCAGCAATGCCACAAGACATATTTTTTTGGTTCAGCTTTTGTCTCATTCAGCTTGTTAGATTATTCTTTCATCTTTTTTTTAGTTGAACAAAAAAAAGAAAGAAATTATGTAAAATGTTTTCATTTTAAATTTAATATAGTAAAAAAAAACAAAAAAAAAAACAATATGACAAATTTATTATCATTGCAATATTATATGAAACATCAATATGCCATAGACCTGCATTTTGATGGAATAAATATTAGCCAATGGAAAGTTATTCTTCCGTAAAGGTTGCATTTATTGTTTTGGGGAACTCATTAAAACTGAATTTTCACCTGAATGAAAAGATATAGCTCATCTTGCTGTCATCTTCTTCTGTTGATACGTTTGCTAATCTTGCCACGCGACTCTGCAGATACCCGTCATGCACATTGATCAGGATTAAACATTGTTATATATCACTCTGACAATAAACAGAATACAGGTCAGAAAGATAGTTATATTGTTTTGAAAGAAATAATTTTACCCAAATAATAAACTTTTTGTAACATTCCGATTCTTAAACAGTTCAGGTCACTCATCAGGATGGTGAGTGACGCTGAAGGGTGATTTTACTGTATTGTTCAAAAACAAGTGACCCAGCTTTCTAGTATGATAATTAAGATTCCTTGCTGGATAAAAAGGTAGATGGCTTCACAGAGTTAGTACTCATTGGTGCCACTAATGGTCCGATAACAGTGCTGCAGTCCTTTTCCGTTCATCTTTTTATCATCCACTTGGTTACAGATTCTGTTCATTTTTAATGTTAACGTTATGCTACAATGCAAAATGGTAATTGAAATCTTTATTACAACCTTTTTTAACACAATGGCAGGATTCCTGCTTCCTGCGGCATCAGCTGAGAGAGTAATGATTTGCTCTTTGGGTCATCATGGCCTGTCTGCTGATGAGATTGTTTCTACGATCTGAGTTGGTTCTTTGAGTTTCACAATATTAAAGCTCTCTTTGGCCCAAGGACATTTGAGGTACTTTGTTTTCTGATAAAGTACAAAAAGATGGAACATTTTCTTTGGTTTTTCCAAGACGTTGATTTAATGTAATGAAGTGAACACTTCTTAATGGCAAGCCTCACAATAAAAAGCCTGTAAGGGCAAAACCTACATTAAAGCCAAGTTACAGTACTGTTGTTTTCTACCGATTCAGGGAGCAAAGGTAATGTAGTCATTTCATTTCAGTCAGTTCAGTATTTTTGTGCTGAACATCTACAAACATTTGATGAAGGCAGTAATGTGTTCTATCATCAAGACAATTTCTAATGAGAAGTGTAGCTATGTTCTGACTAAACATTCAAAGTTTTAAGACTCTTTTAACACATAATAAATAAAATAGTTACATCAGCAATATCCCCTTGTCTACTGTATAACAACCACAACCAGTTTTAAGCAAAGATTGTTATAAAAAACCCAGTCCACATCCGTTATTTGTTTTCTAACTAAATGGCTTCCCCTTGGGAATATCGTGATGGCCACTAGTGGTGCATTGGCACCAGTAGTAAAATGTTGTAAATTTTACTATTATTTTTTACTACATTTTTTAATAATAAAAAAGTATTGCTATTATTAGTTATTTATTTTTTATTATTTTATTATTTTTTATTTCAGTTGCATAATCTCAGGCTGAAAAATGATTGAAGAAAATAATTTGTTTTAGTATCCCACACAATTTCTTTGAAACTGAACATAAAAAAAGAAAAAAAAGAAATGGGAGGAAAATTGATCTTTAAAGGCATTTTAATTATTGGACAGTTCTAACACTAAAATGGGTTAACAACAAAATCTACTGATGAAGTCCTCAAATAGGAAGTATTTGGATCATGCTGGTTTTCTAGTTAGTTATGTTTTTTTGTTTGTTTTTTTAATGACATTTGTACATTTTTATTCCTTTTGAAGACTAAACCGAGTCAAAACCAGTAATGCTGATTCTTTGTTGTTACAGTTGAACAATATATGTTTAGTCAAGTTTATTTGTATACCACATAAAGCAGTTCAATAAAGGATTTTAGGGTTAAAATGTATAAGCCAATAACAAATTACTGAAAAGACATGACAGTTACCAACAGAGTAATATGAATTTGTCCAAGTAAAGCTGACTGCTAAGCATACATATGTGTTTTGTTTTTTTTTTGTTTTTTTTAATTGCAGGATCTTTTCTCAGTAAAGTTCTGATCTTAACTCTGATCTGCAGATCATATTTACTTGTAGACATTCAGATTTGGTGCATTTAATTGTAACTAATCTTGAACAATAATTGCTCTCAGCAATTAAAAAAATTTGACTCTTCTAAAGGAACATCTCAAACAGATTTAAGATTAAAGGGTTACAGTACTCGGTGACGAAACTAAAATATATTGATGCTGAATGAGTGATCTTATTTTCAGATAGATGTGGTGTAAAAAGGTTGTAAGAATTAGTTTGGTGTAGCTTTTTATTTAAAAGTCTGTTGTGTATTCCTCATAATTATATGTTGTATCTGCCAAAGGCAAATTATAGGCACCCTATCCATTAAAGGTCAAAGCTTCAAAACAAGCTATGCAAATGTATTCAAACTTTGATGATTCACAGTCATCATTTCAGCATAATAGAAATCACAGACATACAGAAATGAAAATTGTAAGACACAATCAAAACAAAAATTTCCTCTGCCTCAGAATAGACATGTAAACTACTGATCAGGTTACCATGAATAATTTGTATATGTTTGCAGGCTAAGTTGATGAAATGCTTCAGGCTGTGCCATGGGTTTGTCAATATCACTTTCGCTGTCATCATTATTCCGTCATCATTTTTTGTTCAGTCATAGATATAGTCATCATAGCAGACACCATCGCAGTCTTTTAGTTTATTACAGTAATTAACATCCCAATCGATGTGTCTGCAGTCATCTTTCTGATATCAGGGAGCCATTAGCTTGACGTTGGGACATAATCAATGACACCAAGGAGTTGTCTTTCATCATACCTGCTAGATTTCAGTTTACTCCCGTCTCATTTGGCAATGCTTTTACATTTTTCTTTTTTTTCTTATTCCTTACACTGCGACCTTTGAAGGTTAAAATTAACTCACTACATAGACAGATAGAGACTTTTATTGCTGTAAAATAGCTTGTTTGTAAAGTAGCTTAAGCTCATTCTGATTGTATGAATCTTTTCTATGAACATTAAAATTTCCAGCCCTGCCCCGGATTCGTGACGATGAACTCACCCCATAGTCTCAACTCTTTAAAAGTCCCTTCCAGTATTTCTATGTAAATGGCTCCAACTGTCTTCCTATCAGATTTGATTAGCTTCCCTTACCCTACTAATGAAAAGTATCTCCCCAGCATGATGCTTCCACCTTTGTGGTTGTTCATCAATTAACAAGTATAATAACCTTTATTTTACCAGATAAAAAACCTTGTTGAGATCTAAAATCTCTTTTTCAAGAGCGGCACCGTTTACAAATATCAACAATTACATGCAATCAGAAAATCGATGCGTTTAGTTTTAAAAGCATTAACTTCATAAATCTGTGCTGCCATCTCAACCTGTGATGCATTGTCAGTGAATACACCAGAAATCTTTCATGTTAAATGTGTTAGTTAATACAAGCAATTGTTTTTTGTTTTTTTTTTATTACTTGTCAACAAGATGTCTTTTTGGTGACATGACAAAGACTTTTAAAAATCCTTAACTTTTTAATTTAATTCCATGCAGATATTTTGCTGTCATGGCTATTTTTATGACAAAGTTAACATAAGTTAAAAAAAACACAAAAAAAAACAAAGTGCAATCACTTTAATTTTTTGCAGTGTTCCTACAGGAGTTTATGAAGCAACACGACAACCCACTGTTGATGTCAGTTAACTGCATATCTTCATGCATGTATTTGATATATTTTGTCACAGCTTTCCTTTCTCGTTCATCATCGTCCTACACATGGTAATAATTGTCATTTATCATTTTACCTGCCTCTTTCATTGCCACTGGAAACTGAGCTCATCATTAAATTAGTGCTGCCCACAGCAGTGGGGATGGGATGAATGTCTAATCTTTTAAAGTTACCAAGGCTTCTTTTTTATTGCCACTGCAACCATAATACATTTGTGCCAGCGATTCTTGGACGTCTAAAGGACGTTACGCTCCATCACTATTCTAATGTCAGGCTAAAAAATTTCTCTGACCTTGACTCTATGTGAGTATTTGGAGGACATCAGGCATGTCTCTAAAATATTTAGTCAATGGTTTTATACCATAATCATGTTTTTCTTTTTTCTTTTTTTTCTTTTTTATTTTTTTGACTGGAGTTCACATGTGCAATGCATTCTGCTTAAAGTGGGGACATTTCCTCTGATGGTATCTATGCCCTTTCCCTGCCATCTTTGACATTGTCTTACTCTGTTCTGATTATGATTAACCCAGTTGTACTGTGGTTTACTGTATTATACATTAAAGCAACAGTTTTACAGTTATGTTATTCTCTAAATGCATCTTATTGCTTTATATGTGAAATGTCATTCATTTCTTTACAATAGTGACCTTACTTTGGATATCAGGTAAAACTAGGCGATGTGATTATGCTCATGCATAATCAATAGAAAGTTGAATACAACAAATACTGTGTTGGCCTTGAGGGCTCGGAGATGTGAGACAAACTGCAGCAGTAAAAGAAGTCTGTGAATGACTTTTGTAGTGTACTTCAACCACCTGGACAGTGTTCCCTAACTCCAGACTGATGGTGGTTAATGTCCTGCAACGTTTATGTGTTCCTTACCCAACACGCCGTTCAGATGGATACACATTTTCAACACATTTCTACATTTTCCTAGAGCCTGTTGGGAAGATTTCAATTTTGTCAAGGTGTGTTAAAGCAAGGAAACTTGTAAAGCTTGCATGACAACTACACAAACCCACTGCAAAGTATTTGATTAAATGTGACATCAGTATGCAGTCAATCAAACCATGTCTTGATTTTGTTTGTTTATAGTTCTTAATCTTATCAAAGTATAGCCTTAAATGTATTCAGTTATTTGTCTTTTTTATTTGAAGTCAGTTTTTTGTCACCTTTGCATGCTTTAAAAGTTTGACACTTTGTTTGGAACAAAAAAAAAAAGTTTTTATTCAGAAGGAGTTGACAGTTACGGTCAGTACATACCAGGAAGGAGATTAGACTTTTGACTGTCATTCCCAGAGAAAATAGAGTTGAGATTATTTATGAAAGTATTTAATTAAATTTAGTAATTTAGGTGGGCTCTAAATTATTTTTTCAGTTGTTGTATTGTTTAATTTGGTGGTACTATAAAGGAATCGAGTCACCAACTATTCACCTTACTAAAACTTTACACTGTATCTCTGAATATTTTCCTGTTGTTTATTTCTGTTTTCATTTCCAGATTCTTTTCCCTTTTCCACCACTTTTGTGTTCATCACATTTGAAAGCCAGACATCTAACGTGTCCATTAGCTGTTTGTTATTATAGCATGCTGTCATTTTAGTCCATTAGAGACCCATCACTATGATGAGAGAAAAAAAAAATGTAAAGAGACATCCTTGTGAAAAGTTGTATGATATGTGTTTCGATGTTTATTGAAAAAAGCTGAGACTGTTATGGTCCTGGGGCATTTTGGGTTTCATCTGAGTTTGTATTTTGGTTATTTACTTCAGTCTCCGTCATGTCCCTCCTTGCTTCATGTGGTCTGATTCCCCTGTGTCGTTCCTGTTTTCTTGTAAGTCGGCTACTTTGGATTAAGCCTGCTTCACTTCAAGAAGACCTCTGTGCCTGGATCCCTTCGTGATTGACAAAGATGACAAAGGTTTTATTTTACATTTGTGGGAACTCAGCACACAGATCAGAGAATGGTTATAACGGAAACATGGAAAAGGTAACGTAAGTCTGAAAGATGACAACTTATTGATTTTTGTCTGTGTTGCATTGTGTGCTATATTGGATCGTATACTTAATAATTTTACGAAAATGTGAAGCCTGGTATGTTCAGTAAGCAGAAGGTGACAGGAAAACATGAGACAAAAAGGCCTTAGGGGGTGTTTTACAGAGTGCTTTGATTTCAGCAGGAAAGTTTTCATTTGTCAGATTACATCTTGAACATATTCAGGGACTTTTAACTCGGCAAGAATTGGGACACATTTTTAATGCAGAACATAGAAATCAGATGAAGTATGCAAAGCACACTGCCTCAGTTAATCAAGAACATGTTTACAAAGCTCCTGCATTTATACAGTGCCTGCATATTTAGGAAGGTAATCACTCTGGTATCCAAGGAGAAAATATTCTAACAAATCAACTGACAGTGAAGAGATGTATTTTTTTTAAATATTTGATATAAACAATCCATACATTTCACTTTGATTTTCTATAGTAAAATGATCTTTTTTTATGTACCCTTTTTGTCATTATTAATTACGTTACATTATGCACTGCAGTCATGCAAGAGATGCGGAAAGAATTTCACTTGGTAAAAATCCATCCATAGTGATGGCTAATCTGTGATTTATTTCCCTTGAGCACTGCTTACCTACTGTTGTGCAGTATGGGTGGTCCTAACATGATCTAGCCTTGATGTACAGTAATCTGATCAATACTGCCGCAGACCAAAACAAGCTCCTTAATCAGTTGGAAGGTCCCTCTGGAAATCCAAAGGATAATCTTGTATGAGTCGTCCATGTGCTCTTCTGTGGTGTAGCCACTAAGCCCCAGTATCTTAGTGTTTCCTCCGAGAGGAAAACTAACATAAATGTTGTACATTTGCTATTATTTCAATTCTGTATTCTTTTTGAAGTTGCACTCAGATAATCAAATGTGAAAATGTTTTGAACTCTTCACAGAGAGGGGAAGTGCTTTTACATCCTAACATATTTTATACAAATATAGATGTGGTGTGCACAGCATAGATCTCAAAAGATGAGAAGATACATATTGGAACAAAAAAAAATGTTTAGCAACATCTTTGATGGTCTTAGAATTCCTTTTTTTTAAAGCAACTTAGAAAAATAGATTTGGCAAATTTTATTTGCTTGTTTTTTGCACATTGGATTCACAAAGCAAATTGCCCTAAATACAAGAGAAAACCTCCCACTCATGTCCATCAGATTGGAGCAAATTGTCCAAAATGAGATCAAGCTTGTATGCCAGGATTTTCTCTAAGTTTAACCCATTTGATTAAAACCATTAGAATTTTAATGTAGTTCCGTCTAATAAAAAAGTGTTTGCATTAATATACCACCAAAATTCTGTGAAATGCTACTTGCTCTGCACAATAAGCAAGCATGCCTTAGAGAAAATTTAGCATCGTTAGCTCTGGATGTTTTAGTTGATGGACTAATCTCACTGTGCTCTATGTCAGTGTATATTTTTTTCTACCCAGTACTCAAAACTAAATACTTATGACTTAGAACACACGTGTGAGAGGACATTTGTCTTCTTCCCTGTGAAGAATTACTTCCACACCCTTAGATGGAATCAGCCTATCTTTCATTGTTAGGCTGACATTTATGGTCTTTGTGTTACATCTCCACTGTTCCTAAAATAGCAACAGCAGAAAACAAATGGAAATTACATTGGCATTAACTTTGCACTCACCAAAGATTGCCCCCCGGGCCTCTCCTGGAGGCGGCAAGGAGTCGATGCATGGATCTGATATCTGTCTTAGAATACATGAATAGGTGGGTAATGTCTGTATGACACATTTCACAAAATCTTGCCCAAGCAAATTGCCATGAAGATAAGCTTTTTCCCTGACACAACAACCTCAACGTCCCCACTAAGAGCTGCTGTGGCTTTTGTGAGGGCGCTATGACACAGAGTGGTGGTATTCCTGTCATGTTTTCCACTTATGACACTAAGTGGATTACATGAGATTAAGTGTGACAAAAGAGAAAGCAACAGAGGAGCAAGACTTGGCATAGCATCATGGTTCATGGTTCCATTACTAAAGGAGGTCTTAAAGAAAGACCTCCTTCAGTAATATGATATATAGCACAGCATAAATCCTTAATTTAGTCATATGCCCAGTGGGGCTTAGTCATATCACTTTAGATGTCCTATAATGTCTTTCTACAGCCGAATCATTCACCTTTTTTCTCTTTTAGTTGTTTTTTTCTTTTGAGGAAAAGATAAACAAAGCACTTTAGTGGCATGTTTTGATTATTTTCATCTTAGTCATACAAGACAAAGCTAATTGTTTTTCCTTTTTTTTCTAAAAGTAAAATAAGTGTAAATATATGTAAGAAAGTGACTTTGGTAACACTTTATTTCATTTATATCATTACTGATATAAATTTGTTATAAAATAATTACTGATTGCACTTTAAAAATGAGGTAACTTTATGTTATTAAAGGTAAAATTTAAACAGTAATGATTTCTTGGTTAATGTCAAGTTGTCATAACAAAGACATTTTGAATAATGTCAACTTTGTATTAAAAGTGTCATAATTTACCGAATGACGCTTTATGACAACAGTCATAAATATTCATGAAGGCTTATTCATGTTCCTGATAGGTGTTATGTCATGTTTATGAAAGTGTCATGACAGTCTTATTCACCCCCCTTCAAATAAAGTGTTACCGTCACGTTTCTAATTCTGCCATAGTATGACTTGGTGCAAAAATATTGGTTGAAAGAGCAACACATTCGACAACACTGCAGTGTTGTATCACAGGATAAAACAAGTCAAATGTCACCTCACATAGTCTGTTCCTGTTTTCTGCTCCAAAAGCAGGTAACATTAAATAATAGCTCTATAGTTGAGGTTAATTTTAATCATAGTATCACGGTGTCACGTTCTAGTCTTGTTGAGGACCCAAATACAAAGACAAGGTCAGCAGGAGAATAGTGAAAAGGATTATTTAAAGAACAGAACGGACCACAAAATTGAGCAGGAGAAAAACGGAGACTCTGATTTGGAGTAAGGGAACGATAAACGTACTAATACTTTAGACTTCATTCCTAACCACTAACTTGAAAACAGAACTTCTTCTTATGGGATTTTGGGCCCGATAAGGAGCAGTGGGTCCTCACAACATACTATTTTGTTGGACTTCACAAAGTGAGAAATGCTAAAACACACCCATGTATGTCAATATAAATACAGATCACTGAGTCCCTTATTTGATGTCTGCATACAACCTCGCAATACCATCGAAGACCAAGATACATGTGTAAACAGAGAAGATATACAATTTTATCTAATCTCCGTTACAGTTGTTAGCAGAGCTTCAGTAACCTCCCTTTGTCTATTAAATTTCGTCATCCATCAAACCACCGTAATTGATGGTGAGGAGACCACATGGGACTCTCGGGCAGCTTATTCCAGAATAAAAATTGACTCTTTGTAGTTGTTGATGGATATTTTTGAAGAGAAAGATCAAAATCAATTCTGAGAATGTCCAGCCTGAAAGCAGAAAAATGAAATCACTCACTGACAAAATGGACATTAACAGGAGAAATCATTTAGCCCGCTTTCCAGGAGAGACCTCCATTCTCAATTACAGTTTGTTCTCTTTGTTTCTTTATTTTCTGATAAAAGCAGGTGAGTGTTTTTGGCAAGATTTCAAATGATTTTCTGAAATTGGAGCATTCCTGCCAAAGACGCATGCCAAGATCAATATTATTAGTTTTATAGATTGTCTCCAAATGTAGCAGTGATTCTCTTATAGATTGGGCATATTGACTTCTTTTCTAATTTCTTGCTCAACTTCCTCACCATCGGCATTGCTAATATGTCAAACCAGGGTTGTAACTCTTTTTTTGTGACTTATCAATTCAACGTCTTCTTTATAAAAAGGGTACATTAAACCACGTCCCACAGCCATCTTACCTTACCAACAGCAGGTTAATGGCTCATCAAGAGTCTGTTCTCTCTCCTGAAACCGATATCCTCATTCGCTCAACTGCTCATCTTTATTCTGCTTTATTGATGATTGTGTGCACCGAGTGCGTGCAAGATTTTTTGTTTTTTTACTGCAGTGTGCATCACCATGATTGCTCTTGTATAAAATCTGGTGTGTGGTCAAAGTCAAAGAAACAAAAGAACTGATAGAGTGGTGAGCCATAGGTAGAGAAATTAGTTTTACATCCTTATAAAACTATGAGATTCCAGCAGTAGTATTAGTTTGATGCTGGAATATTGAGGGACAATGAGCAGATACACTGTTGATATATAAATTATGTAAAATAGAACACCTCGGAAAAGTTTTGTTTTGTTATTTTATTATAGTAGCACTTTTGGAGCAAAGGAAGCAAATGCCTTTGTTTAATTATAAATACATTAGATACCTGGCCTGCTATGTACAACTACAACAAACATTGGGTATTTTAGAAACGGATAATAATTAGACCTCAACTCCACTATTATCACTTCAGCATTATGCTGTATGCATTTTTTTTTTTTTTTTTTTTTGATTTTCAAAAATAAAATTTTCAAACAAACCACTGAAAAACCGGTAGGTGGAGATACTCTTAGCCATAACAATACACTGCCTATAAGAAAACCTCTAATCAGAGAGACTAACCAGAAGAAATGGCTACAATTTGCAAGGGAGCGAAAGCTTAGACTGTAGGGTGATGTAAGAAAGTCACATGACCTGACTTTCTGCTGCGTCCAGATTTACTTTCTTCAAGAGTGATGGGCATATCAGGATAAGAAGAGAGACAGATGAAGTGATGCGTCCATCATGCCAGTGTCTACTGTACCAGCCACTGGAGGCATTGCAATGATCTGGAGTTGCAATAGTTGGTCAGGTCCAGGTTCAGCAACATTAGAAGGTCAGCTGACTTCTGAAAAATACAGGAAGAATCTGAGTCCTCAGAGCTGATTTTTGATGGTTGAGTAGATTCTTCTGTAGATGGTTCTGTCGTCACCATTAAAAACAAAAATACCGTGTACCCTTTATGTGCCCTTTATGGGCACAAGATTTGGGTTTGTTTGTTTTTTTGTGTTTTTTTTTGACACAGTCTTCTCGATTGCAAGCAATTAATGTCCACTTCATGCATTTAATTATGAGAACCTGTTAGTTTGTAGTTTTTTGGGGGGGTTTTCTGACACCAAAACAGTCCTACTCTGCATAAAATGAAAAATAAACAGCTCATTTTTTACCAAGTTGGATTGCAAATGCAAAAGTGAAAAAAAGTCTCAAAGGAGCTGCTCCACACAGCCTCATCTCGCCTTCCCTGAGGTGGAAAGCCCTAGTTTGAGGGTTCACTTACATCATCAAAGGGCCCTTCTGTCTCATGTAATATTAACATGTGCTAAATCAGTGGCAAACAGCAGCAGTAATGTTTACACAGCATTAGCACAGGCTTGCAAAGCTTCATGCGGAGTGACTGTCTTTGTGTTCAAAGAGGTCCTGACATGAGCAGGTGAAGACACCAGATTATAGCCTATACAGGTTTATTACTTTCCAAGGGCAATGGCTGGATTGTGCTCTTCTAGGGCACTCGTTCCTAAAATGGCAGGGTTTTTTATTTTATTTATTTATGTATTTTTATCAATCCGAAAGCTTTATTGTAAGATTTTATGTCCCAGTGAAGTTAAATCATTTGGAAATTGCCCTAATTAATTACATTTCATTTGGTAATTTTCCATGCACAACACTAAAGTGTGTGCATATGAGAGGGATCCATTTGGAAAAACCGAGACCTTCATTTTGGATAAATGAGAAAAAGATATATTAAAAAAAAAAAGAAAAAAAAAAGCTTGGTGGAGCAGAAGAAAAGCCATCAATTCTCATTACAAGTAATAGATCATCTCTCCACATTAGACCTATGGATTTTTACCACTGTAAATGGACAAGAATACCAAGTCACTGTATGAATAAAACGTTAGAGCTAGTAGGCCTGGTGATTATTGGTCCAGAAAACATTTTAGGGGGAAAATCTCAAATGTTGCTGGCATCCTCTACTGGGAAGACATTTAAGAGAATGTAATTATTCAAAGTAACTGTACAATGTGTATTTCACACATTATAACTTTGCCTATATGAATTATATTTATTCGTGGTGTCACTTAATAGTTTTTAAAGAACCACCACTTGCAGCTTTCCCAATCTTTGTTGGTAAAGCAAGGGGCAAACGATCTTAAACAGTAGCAGAACATATTTAGGGAACTCTGATCACTTTGTTTAATTGATTGATGAAGGGAAGAGTTACATAAACTGACATCTCTTCAATAATTAGAAGAAAACAGAGTGGGATTCTTTCTTGTCATATTTGAGTTATGGCTTTAGGAAGGGAGAAAATTTTGGCACCAAAAAAAGATACTGGTTAAGCAAGGACCACTATAGCTAATTGGGATCTTTCTTTTTAGATGATTGAAAAGACGTTTAAAGATTTTTTAAAGGCCACAGGTTGGGAGGGGCTTCATTAAGGTTAAGTATGTTTTTCCTTGTCCTTATGGTGCCATGCTGAGCTTGCACAGCGGGGCCTTGCCTCTTTTATTCTACCTGTTCTATGCAAAATGTAAGGACACTGGGATTGGCAGATGTTGTGTCCTTAAAACTTTAGTAAGTAGGATTCTGGTGAGATCTGCTAGCAGATTATGTATTCAGTGCGATTCAACTTAGTTTGTGTACATAGTACCAGAGAAAACCATTTCAATGCATGTCGAACTATGTAGAATCCGAGTTGATCCACTTAGGTGCTCCTTAGTCCATTTCAAATTGTATAATCATATGCAGATTCTTTCACAAGCAGTCCGATCCCAGGTGAAACACAATGCAGTTAAAGTCAGGTGAGCATGAAATGCCAGTTGTCAAAAAAGTTATTTAATTTTTACATTCCATTGTTTCTCTAGATTTACAGCAACTTTCCTCTTGACCAACCATGTGGTGACGATTCAGAGAAACCATTGCCGTTTATTAGAAACAAACCATCAGAACCATGTTTAGTATGAGCAGCCATCAGATTTAAGAAGACAAGAAAGAGATGCATAAAAAAACACAAAAGCTATGAAGCAGGGTTTCTTTCTACACAAAGATAACCAAATACAACATCTAGATCTAATGTATGGGATAAAGCATGCATTGAGTGTAGCAACAGAAGTCAGAAAACTGAAGAAAAGTGATCGATATGTTCTCCAGCAGTCTAAGCCTTTAGCAGTAGCTCAGGAAAACCTTAGGCTTAAAATATAAACTTTATCAAAAAGAAAGTTTAAAGACTAGTTTTAAAAGTAGACAAAGTGTCTGCCCCTCAGGAAACAAATGGTTTTACCCTTTTATTATCAGGCGGAATTATGAGCTCTGTTTCGTGCAGGGATTTAAAAAAAAAAAAACACAGTCAGTTTTCGGATACCGGTCTTGCAAACTGCATCGCATAACACTGAGAAAACAAATGTGTGTTTCCTTACACAATCTCTGTGCTTTTTAGCCATGACATGAAAGAGACTGTATTGTCTGCTGTAGCCATGAGCCATGACAGAAAGTGCATCAAGTTCCCTGCACTGCATGATGTGCCATGTGCAGGAAAGAGTTAACAACTGTTCCAAATTGCAGCACAATGAGGTTTGTGGCCTGTTGTTTGTCTTGGATCATAAACCAATACATTTGTTTTTAGCCACCATGCTTGATAATATTGTGTTTTTATGTGTAAAAGTCTTGTATACTGGTCTTACATTTTTGCAAATGCTAAAGCTCTATTTCCCCCCCACCCCCAAAAAAAGAAACAAGACAGGAACATCAGTCCAGTCAAACATAAGCAGGACATACACCTAATTTAATTTCCTTTCTTCTTTGACCTAGCGTAGTCTTATCTCTTTCTTCAGCACTTTTTGTTGTTTTGTTATTTATTTCTCCCTTCCCATCTCCCATTTTCCTTAAGGCTGATAAGTTCTGCTTTGCTGTGAAAAGGTCACAGGTTGGGCGAATACCCTGGAAAAGTTGAAAATGCAGCAGTGCAGCTCTCTCTTAAATGGACTCATAATGAACATGGAACATTGGCTCTTGCATATTCATGAAGCAGGTAATGCTCATCCTGCTATCTTTGATCTGTATCAATAGGGTATGCACTGCAACATCCACGTAAGGCACACAAAGCATTTCTTACCCTCCCGCTAGCCCCTCACATCATTAGAATAAACCACCTAGTGTTTGCCACATTAACTCTCTCACCCTGGAATTTATATAGTAAACATAGTTTATTGGACCATGTCATACTGTTAGTTAAACTGTAAAAGCTCATGGACTACACACATGCTCCAATGTGTGTTGGGAGCACTTATAATGGGATATATAACGCTGCAACTGAAGCTTGTGTTATTTTAGGTTCATTTGATCCATTATGTATTCATTGGGTTGATCTTATTGCATTACGGGGAGCCACAGGGGGAGAATGTGTCACATGTTGCTCACAACTGAAATGCTCTTCCAGAAGGAAATTTAGAGCAACTTGAAAATCTAATGGGACATGTGAGTGTTCATACTTGGGTGTCAGATACGGAGACGTGCTGCGTTTGAACCGAGAGGATACTGCAGAACTGAATTTTAACACGTACCGATGAAACGACACACCCGAGTAAAACGTGTGTCTCGGACACAAGCTTAACTCGGCAGTTGTATATTACCAATAGGCACATTTAACTTGGTGCTTTTTTTAATCATTTATTTATTTTACTTAAAATACAAAAGGATTTAAAACTCTTGTTTTCCTGTAACATTGTTTCCTGCAAGCATTCACCTCCCTAGTGGCTCTGACGAAACATGTTTGAAGGTGCAAGGCTACCTCAAGTTTTATTCCACAAGGTTACAAAAAGAAACCCTTTCATCCAATCAAAGATCTTTCTCAAGAAACTGACTCCTGCATGACAAATGCAAAATGTAATTCAAATGAAATGTAAAAGCATGCATCCTCTTTCATTTCCCTATCAAATACTCTTAACTATGGCAACTTGGAGACAAAGTCATTAAAAAGCAATTTGAGGGAAATCTCAGAGTTTTCACCAAGGTCGCCTCTCCATGGATGCATGTTCGGTGCATCCATTGTTTCTCTTTTTTGTACTGAATGGTCAACAGTTCAAAAAGTAATCTGGATTTTTTATTTATTTTTTTTTAACTGCATTTTTTTATCTATCTCTGGTGTGTAAAGGCAAAGATTTACTTATTAAAAAGCATTAAAAAACAGAACAACTGTATGGTGAACATAAGTAGTTATGGAACTGAATCTTACAACAAGTTGGTCAAGCTTGATTGGTCAGGCAGAACCGCTGTGAGGCTCCTTATGTGTTTAAGAGTCAGGCTCTTGTGAGTCAGTATTAGCCAGCTCAAAGAAGTTGTTCACTTTGACATCAACAGGGGCGAATCTCCCCACCAGGGGAAGAGTTGGAAAATGTGTCTTTCTAGGAAGTTTATTCTTTGAAAGCTGAAAATAAAATCCACTTTTTTCAAATCATATTGTTCAGATGTTTTAAGTAAAAAAAAAAAAAACAGGTCTGCATTCAATAGCTATAATACAGATTTAAAGGTAATTACTCAAAAGCTAATGATGAATCATTTCAAGAGGTTGCTCAGTTCTCGACTATAATAAGATAATTTTCTTTCAAAAACCCTTGCTGAAATCAAAAATCAAACATGAAAAGAGTATTTTAGCTACATTGTTAGGTGATTGTTGAAATAACTAAATTGGAGGAATAGGTCATAGCTGAGAGTTAAGGTTACTACAAGGCGAGAGAAAAGACAGTACTTGGTCTTACTTTATTTTATATATTTAGTTTTTAAAAAGCAGCAGTCATTAATGAACAATTAGCCAATAGATGATTTTCTAAAGTCATGTCACTGTGCACTCTTCCGCACACACACACACACACACACCCACACACACACACACACACACACGCACACATCTACTTTGCCTTTTAGAAGACTGTTGTTCAGCAGTATTATTCATTTCCACATTTTGTTGTGAACTTGTATAACTTTTTCAGTGTGAGAAGCCGTCTCAATCATATGCCTTTCAGAAACAAAGCGGAAACAAAGCTCCTTTGTCAATTTGAAAACTAGTCCAAACCTATGTGTAAGAGTATTCTTCAGTGGATGTATTACTTCTATGAGCATAAAACCATTACAACAGAGGCGCTAAACCAGGAGGCTTCTGTAACTGGCACTTTTTGCTAGTAAAAATGCATCAAAGTCAGGTGGCAACAAAGAGGACAATAAACAAATGGTTTTCATTTGGACTGATTGGTAAAGTATGCTGGTTTGACAATTTAAAGTCTTGATAATAAATGCCCATCCCTAACATGGGGTACAAAAGACTATAGATTTAATAACCGTAAGACAGGAGAGCTTCCAGTGCACAACTTGTCGTTGCATTTTTTATAGTCAAGTGTTTTCAATAAACCTTTTAACATTCCCTCGTTAATATAAGCACATAATGACCAAAACAACATGCATTGGCTGTTGCCGTTTTAATACTTTTAAAGAAGGAGGTTATAAACTTTGTTCTGTTTTGCAGGAAAGTATTGTCTTTTGTGGTTGATTTTTAATTTGAACACCAGATGCATGAAATCGATGTTCCTGCAAATTACTGTGAAAAACATGTGGCACGTTGCAGTGGCTTTTAAAAAGATAGCTGATGTTTTTACGCCAAGAAATTACACAGCAATGTGAAAGGTTTTAATCCCTGGCAGTCTTTCTGGCCGGCAAATAACGTTTTATATTGGTTTTTGTTCAGTCAGTAATGACAAACTGTATTGGTCCCTGCTTGCTCTGTTACCATGGCAGCAACCATTCCCTTTGATTACAAGGCAGAGGGCATTCAATCAAATAGTTCATTAGGGTTATGTCATTTTGTATCCCAAAACTATCATAGGAAAAACTGTATTTTTATAGTTAAAGAGGAGCAAAGGTGGGGCATTTGCTGCATAACTCTCGTGTTTTGAGATCTTTTCTTTGTCACAATATTAAATTTTTGGTCTCTGTATTATTAAAAGGTAATGACTTTCACTTTATTTCATTGTGGAAGGCATCAGTCAATAACATCAAGCATTAGCATGTGTTTATGAGCTGAGGCGATCCCAAATGCATCTGTTACGTTAACCCTTAATGTGACTTGGAGTGGTTGGTGGTTATCTCAACTTGCATGTCACTCATTTAGCACGGGAAGTCATGTGTGCCCATGTTGTGTAGGAGGCCTATTTTCCAAGCTGACCCTGTGCTATTCTAGGCAATGGGCTCCGCTGTTTGACAGCCAACTTCTGGTCGCTATTTCCCCAGAGGTTTGAGTGAAGCAGACATCTCTTCCATCCAACGCTAGGCTAATATACACACAGTCTGTGCTTCTTCTGGGCATCAGCACGCAATACATACACCACAGAGCAGCAACATTCCCAGAGGTGTCAGTGGGACGGGGATGTTTCTACTACACAGCACTCAGGGCTGAAATGACCGGACATCACTGTCATCTGAAGCACGGATTACAGTTCAAGTGGCATCGTAACTGAACTGTAACATAAGAAGCCATGATTTTATTGTTTGGTGCAGAAAGCATCCACTGTTCACAAGTCTTGGCTGTGAGGCTAGATTGCAGTTGTGTGTGCATTCATTGTGTCAGGAAAGCAGTAATTATGTAAATGTTCTTAGATTCACTGCATGATACAGTGGCAGCAAAGGAACGGTTTGCAATGGAACTGAGAGAACATTAAGAACTCAATGTTGTGAAAGACAACATCATGACATGACCTGTGGAGGACTTTTATGTACTCCGGATTTACTAATTCTGTGTAGATTTGTGTTCTTAACATAAGACCGTGCAGTACATTAAGATTTCAAACTAGCTAAGTTTTTCAGCCAAAAAAACAAAACAAATAAAAATAAATAAAATGGTAAGTTAATAGTTATGTAAAATTCCCCTGAGTTTTAAGAAATGTTTTAAAAAGCAACTTTTTTGTATCACATTTTGAGCATTTCCAACAACACTAACTCCTACCATGATGTAAGTGACATCATGTTGAAGTAGGGTTGTAGTGATACAATAATCTCACAATACTATACACAATATTCTGCTCACGATACGATATATATTGCGATATTCAGCAAATGATACAATTCAATACACTTTTGCAATTTTCTGAAAGATTTTAGAGGGACAGAGTGATTTTGGTGACATTTTGTGACTGTTATAGAGTTGGATTGAATTAATTTAACTGAAAAATGATTAAAAGCACCAACTACACAATACCTGGCTCTGGTTGGACGTGGACACAGACTTAAAGTCGACAGCTGGACAAAATGAATCAAAGAAGTGGTGAGAAAACATGTTCCTTTTAATTGAAACAGTACAAACTGTAGCTTACATGCATTTGTAAAGTAAATAAAGTGCACCAAGTGCCCTGCTCTGAATAGTTTGATACCTTTTTAACCTTGACACTTAACATCTGAAGGAATCACTCTAAGCCTGATGACCTAATCACTCTCCCTGCGAAGCAAGCAGTGAGTGAGCAAGGTGACAGTTGCATGTTACGATACTTGCGGATGAATATCGATTTTTTTTCTAGGAAAGAAAATACCGATACATATCGCAAAATCGATGTTATTACACAGCCCTATGTTGAAGACCCATGAATGGCAGCTTTCAGATTTTTTTGTCGCACAAGCTGATGTTTTGAGGGGTTTAGATTTTATTCTGAGGCACCACAAAGATAGTCATTACGCAGTCAAAGAGGTTTGTTCAAAAACAAGGGCACAGCCTTGTCTTGTGCTACATCTGTACTCCATGTTGGCATGACCTAGATGAAGAGCGATAGAAGCCACAGTAACATAGCTACTTTATGCTTTTTGAGGTGCCTGGCTCTCCTGAATGGCTTCAGATTTCACATCCTCACCCAGTCATCTGCTTGTCCCCACAGCAGGTGTCCAAGTAGCTGCTTCTCATTAACAAGACATTTCCAAACTTATGTATACATGAAAATTTGAGTTTAGTGTCCATTAGAAACTCATATCTATATGTCTAAGAGGGAAGCTAAAGAAAATTGTCAAACAAATAAAACCTGACTTTTCCAGAAGTACAGTTAATTTGCATATCACATTTCAGCAACAGCACTGTTCAAAGTGATTTATATGATAAAAACATAATACAGTAGCTCGTTATGAAACAAGCAACAAGCATTATATTTTGTCAAATGTCATCAATAAAACAATGAGGAATAATTATCATCAAACATATTTCAAATATATTAGTCAACGTTTCAGTCATTATTAATGAAAGACAACTCTAAAGGGGTGGGGTTTTAACCTTGATTTAAAGGAATTTAGTGTTTCAGCACTTTTGCAGTTTTCTGGCACTTTGTTCCAGATTAGTGGAGCATAAAAACTGACTGCTGCTTCTGCATGTTTAATTCTGATTCTTGGGATGTAGAGATTAGAACCAGAAAATGTAAATTTGAGTGATCTGGAAGGCTGGTACGATAACAACAGATCTTAATATATTTTAGTTTGAAGCCAGTATATTCTCTGTACTACAGGGAGTCAGTTTAAGGACTTTAAAACTAGGATGGTGTGCTCTATTTTCTTAGGTATGTTAAAAATGCAACCAGCAGTGTTCTGGATCAGCTGCAGCTGTATAACTTTTTTGACAGACTTGTGAAGACAATGTAACAGGAATCAATGCGACTAAAGACCAAAGCACGTGTGAGTTTCTCTAGATCCTTCTGGGAAATTAGTCCTTTAATCATAGAAATGTAATTCAGGTGATAGAAGGCTGACTTTGTAATTGTCTTTATGTGTTTGTGAAGTTACAGGTGTGAGTTACCCACATTTCGGGCCTGATCTCTAGGTCCAAACTGAAATAACTGAAGTGGCCTGCTGGCTCTTGATTGTAACTCTTTAGATCCAAAAATAAATTCAGTTTTGTTTCTGTTCAGCTGTAGAAAGTTCTGACACCTCCACACATTGACTTGTTAAAAGCCTCTGTTTAGTGCCTAGAGGTGTTTGGAGTTACCTGGTGATATTGTAAAGTAGAGTTTTGTATCATTTATGTAGCTATGGCTAATCTTATTACTTTATATAATCTGAGCTAGAGGGAGTATATAGGTAGAAGAAGCCCAAAAAATTGGATCTTTGGGTACCCTACATGTGACTTCTGTCCACTCCCATAAGAAATTAATTATTCACACAAATCTTACGAATTTACGTAAGATTCGATCTAGTCAAGTACTGCACCAGAGCACCTGACTTAGCTTTCCAGTCACTTTAGTAATATTTAATGGACAGTAGTGTCAAAAGTTGTGCTGAGGTCTAACAGAACCTTGTTCTTCCACAGTCTGTATTTATGTGAATGTCATTGAAGACTTTGTTCACTGATATACACAATGATATATATTGAGTATCTACAGCAGTGACACACTTCCATATTCAAATAAACGCCTTTGAATTGCTAAAAGTATTAATATAGCATGTTGTCAAGCACTTACCAAAACAGCTAGACTGAAAAGGCTGAAAGCATGTCTTTTTGTGCTGTCTAGACTGCTGGCATGCTCATTTGTGTCTCCAAAACAAAATCCACAAATAATCAAATGTACAACAAAATCTACAAAAGCAAAAAGCCAAGCAAAAACATAAATTATGTTGTTCAACATCTCGCTAATTATCTGCTAATGATTATCCCATCTTTAAATAAGTCACTAAAATTGCAACTAATTACAAGGAACATACCCATCTCGGTTGCCCATTCCAAGTGGTCCCTTTGGGTCTGCTGGCAACTCAACAGGGGGTTTTGGCTCCCCAATCTAAAATTCTTTCTGTGGCCTAACAACTGAAATAAAATTGTTTCCACTTTTCGAATCGCTTTGTAAATATTGATTTTATTCCAAATTATTATGTTTTCATGTCTTTAGAAACCGTTGATTCAGGTTCAGCTTTCTCACCATCACTTTCTTTTTTTTTTTTTTTTTCAGCAAAACCAGAGTTCATCATTGTATTACTTGGCCAAAATTCCCTATACATGTTATGCGGTGTTGGGATCCGGGCTTTAATCATCTCCAAATGGTTTTTAAGATTCTGTTCATCACATGCTGCATTAGTATGTCTCGGAAAATCCTTTGGTAACCATAGACACCATTTAAATATTACCCGGCCATTGTTTGTCTTCACTCTGCCTCACTTTATTTTCTGTCTCGCCCTCCTTTGCTGTCATTGCCCCTGTTGCATTCATAGAAAGATGGCATGATAAGTGAAAAAGAAGCCAGTGGGGATGAGCAATGCCTGCTAAGCTGGTCTTAGTCATGGGGCATTGTCATTAGATTAATGGAGCAGAAGGAGCCATCCGTCTTCTCTCCAGAGGTTAGCTACACTTTTGGGTGGATAGGGAGAGGAGAAGATGAGGGAGAGGATGCAGTTCTCTGTCGGATGAAGGATTGTGTAGCAGTTAACAGTATAACCTCTATGCCTTTGCCTCCTCATGTTCCTGTATAAGGAGTACAGTCGTTTTGGTATGGCCCTCTACAACTTTTAAGCTTCATTTTGTCTTGGTTGCTGGTGGTGATATACATTTTAAAGGATACCATTTATCACATTTTTTTTTTTGACAAATATTAGTAATTTTACAAGGCAAAACAAAATTTTTCTGACATTGTTTATGCTCAAACATGACATTTCTGACCTGATATCACAGTTGAATTGCCTGGCAATACACCTGAGCTTTTTTATTTTATTTTTTTTTTCATATTTTGTCATGTTACAACAACAAAGGCTAGTGTACTTCATAAATGTGTGTTATATAGCAACACAAAGTAGTACATAAAGGGGAAGAGAAAATATAAATTGTTAGAATAAGATATTGGAACACCATAGATTTGAAACTAGTAGTTATTATAAGTCAAATAATTTGTAAACAAATTCCAGCTGTGTATGATTGAATTTTAATTATAAATGAAACTGCTTTGCAAAAGCCTCAAAGGTTTGCTGGAAAACATTATAGGACAAATGGCATCATTAAACCATTTAACACGTCAGAGAAGTCAAAAAGTTCTGGAGAATATTTAGGCTTAAAAAATATATACCCCGCTTGGAAAATTGTGTTGAGTGCTTTTTAGTCCAAAACCACAAATGGAAAGAGTTTGGCACAGCTACAAACCTACCAAGGCATTATTGTCCACCTAAGGCGACAGGATGAGATATTAGTCTCTTTCATAAAGCACTTCAAGGTGAGATTAAGGCACCTTTTTGAATCCCCATATGTTTTGGGCACACTGTAAAGAGTTGGGTGGAAAACTATTCAAGCAAGATATTCACAGGCTTGTGTCAGATGACTTCTATACAAGCAAGCCAGCTTTGCAGGGTGAGGGGGTGTAGTAATGTTTATGCTTTTAAATCAACCCTTGAGAAAACTTGTTAGAGGCTGCAAAAGACTATCGGCTGGGGAAGCGGTTCACCTTCCTCTGGATCTTAAACATACAGCTAGACCAGATGAAAGTGCCATTATGTGTTGTATCTGCTTACTCAAAGCCCAGTCCTAAATCTATTTTAGATTCTGCAAACACACTTTACAACCGATGTTCAGAGACACTCTTCATCTGATCTGACTGTACTTGAGCTGTCTCGCAAAAAAAATAAAAAGGTAAAAATCATCTGTCTCAAGATCTACTGAAGCTGATCGCAACATACCCCAAAAAACCTTCAGCTATAACTGCAACAAAAGGTGTTTTTACAAAACGTTGCCTCAGGGGTGAAAACAAGTGAATGCCACACCTCCTCCCACGGCTTTCTCCCACTATCCAAGACATTAGTCTTAGATTAATTGGTTTAATTCGCCCCTGAGGTTCTGAGTGTGTCCATGCTTGCTTTTTGTACTTCGTCTCTGTGTTGCCCTGTCCAGTTGGCAACCTGTCCAGGATCCACCCCACCTCTCATGCAATGACTGCTGGAGACAGTCACCAGACCCTGCTCCGTTGATAACTGGGAATTAAGAATGCATTGATGAATGTTTCCTATTTTCCTTCTACTTTACAAAGTTCTGTGCTGCATTCATATGAAATCGGATTTTCTAAATACACAGAATTTTATGGTTGAAATGTGACAAACTGTGAAAGTTCAAGGACTATGAAGGTGAATACATGGTATTTATGAAAGGATGTTCAGTGTAGGCTTTGGCTTGGTCACTTCTGAACTAGTTAATGATTTTTTTCTGAGTCAATACTTACAAGTATCTTTCAGGTGGTTAGCATATTGATATGAAAAAATTCACAAGGTCTGAAATCGCTTTGGAAGAGGTTTTGATGCCAGAGTACTTCATATTTATCGCTCTGTTCTCTCAAGATCACTCTCCTACTTTCTATCATATAGTCGTTTAATAATGTATTTATACATACATTTGCAGATAGTAAAAAAGGGCTATTTTTTTATTTTTGCACTGTAGAGCGGTGCATACAGACTGTGGAGAAACGACTAAATGGATTTTGTGATGCATGGCAAAGCAAAAAAGGTCTTAAGTCTTTATGCAAGTTAATATTCAGTGTATAACGTAACATAATTGCTATTCATACCTCTGTTAAATTTGGATAATAAATTTTTGTTTAACACTAAAATATTTATTACTTGAGTAAATGCAATGTTCCTTCCTTTAAATAATATGTAAAATCTTCATTAAGCAGCACAGTCTTTTTAATTAATGTACACTAGAATGAACATCTACACAAAACATTCTTAATGTTCTGCTACTCACAGCATTAAAATTTGTATTAACACACACAGTTGAATATTGAGTTCTTGCTCTACTGAATTAATTCCAAAAAGTGGGAAAGCAATGAAACGACAACTTGCCAAGAGTTCAACAACAGTATTAGCTAAAGAACAAAGACAGTGGTTGCCATGGCAAATAATTCCAAACCCCCTTGCTGTACCATTTCCAGCCAATTACGGCAAAAGTCAGTGTCATCTGGGTGGCAAAGGTTTTCCGCTTCTGATGAATCGCTCGCTCTGATGAGCGCTCGGCACAGTCTAGACACTGATATTTTAGGTACATCTGTGAGCTACATGCACATTTAAAACATGCACAACTAGGCGCTGTCAGCCTAGCAAACAACCCCATATGTATTCACAGAACTGCTGAAATGATATGATTATCTGCCTGGTTACTTGGCACATCTAAGTGATACATTGTTGCTCATAAATTTTTCAGTGACTGCTTTTTAAATGTTAACAGTGTAGCTGTTATTTGCTGCGGGGGTAACACTGGAGTGTTTGTCCAATGGTGTGAATCAGAAAATGCAGAGATTTTGATGCAAAGTGTGTATATTGTGTTGCTTTGTCAAAAATCAAGGCCTTTTGTCTTGCTCAGACACTACCTACTTTATGAAAGGAAAACATCAGTGAGGAATACACGACTTCTATACAGACCTCAGACACTCCACTGTAATATGTGATTACATATGATGAGGTGGAAAACTCAATCAGTTATTGTGTGCACAGACACTTTTAGGGTTTAAATGCCTTTTTCAAGAGACTTAAGTCGTAAGACCTTAGTCCCTTCTCTATATCATGTGAGTATATTGACTGACCAGCAGTGTCAGAAAATTGAACCTTTTGATGATAGGTCACAGCTGAAATTCGATCTGAGCTGCGGGAGGAAAACAGAGGTTATGAGATCTCCAGTCATCTAATAATAAGTGTGTGAACTAAAAACACAAACACTTACAGTGGAAGAGATTCAGACAGAACAGTAGACAGTTTTCTAACACGTAACAACGTAGTGATTTATTATAGGTTGGTAAATTACCAGAGAACAGCAAACTGATCATTACATTTTCTAAAAAAAGTTAGAGTAATATAAGTGAGTTATTAATCAGTCACCAATTAACATTAAACATTATCAGTTCCAGGTCCTGCGGACAACGTAACAACATGGAAGGTGTCAGTGTGAATGAAAGACTACATTAGCTATTTGTCGTATCAGTGAGGTGCTTCACATGAAGTCAGAGAAAAGCTTACTGAATGAAACGGAAATTCTAAAACTGTATCTGCAACGACATGAATAAAATCAATCCACGTCTGCAGATTGTTCCCTTTTTTCCTTTTAGGATTTCAGCCACTTCCTGTCGTGAAACCTAAAGTATTTGGAAATATTAATACAGGATTAGGAAAAGCTCAGAGTTAAAATTAGGATCTGTGTTATTGAGAATATATATTTATATATATAACACTGATAACTGGCAGAATCCTGTTGCTCAAAGGCATATATCAAAGATAATAACACATTTGTGAGCTTTTTTTCTGTTTTTTGTTTTGTTCGTTTTTACCTAGCAGGTGTTTTCCCTCTTCCTATGCTAAAATAAATACTCTTCAACAGCCAATGCAAACCCCAAATAATTTCGTCAGTGCAATCAAATTAGAGTGCCCTCAGTGTAACGTTTTGGTGGCAAAACATGGAGAAGGTGTTACTGCCACCTTCAGTGTATATCATGTAGACTGCTTGACAACAGAGCTGTTGAGAGCATGTTCCCATGATTCAGAAAGGCCTGTGGGAGGTTTATTTTGTTTATGTGCGAGGATAAATAAAACAGATTTAATTCTCAGGTAAACAGCTAATTACACTGCGGAGCAGCAGCACCCATATAGGCAGCAGCTGTGAGACTGAATGGTGACTCAGTGTCCCTGTTTTCAGTGTGGAAATAACACAAAATGTTACAGGGTGAACTTTGCCTTACTAATTAAAGATTACCAGGTAAATTGAACATGATGAGTGCTCAGACATTATTCCACAAGGAATAATAGTCACACAATGTTCTTGCAAAAGCCTAATTACATATAATTCATAGTTTGTCAACGCCTTATAAAAAAATGACAGAAATCTTGTCAGTTGGTAGCCCAGGCTAAAAAAAAAAATCTTCTTAATGAGATATTCTTTTTGTTGTTTTGTTTAGTTTTGTTGCCGTTTTCTTTGCTTTTTTTA
>NW_006799983.1:941270-1026715 GCF_000485575.1 Poecilia formosa | reverse complement strand
CAGTGTGAGAAGCCGTCTCAATCATATGCCTTTCAGAAACAAAGCGGAAACAAAGCTCCTTTGTCAATTTGAAAACTAGTCCAAACCTATGTGTAAGAGTATTCTTCAGTGGATGTATTACTTCTATGAGCATAAAACCATTACAACAGAGGCGCTAAACCAGGAGGCTTCTGTAACCAGCACTTTTTGCTGTAAAAATGCATCAAAGTCAGGTGGCAACAAAGAGGACAATAAACAAATGGTTTTCATTTGGACTGATTGGTAAAGTATGCTGGTTTGACAATTTAAAGTCTTGATAATAAATGCCCATCCCTAACATGGGGTACAAAAGACTATAGATTTAATAACCGTAAGACAGGAGAGCTTCCAGTGCACAACTTGTTCTTTGCATTTTTTATAGTCAAGTGTTTTCAATAAACCTTTTAACATTCCCTCGTTAATATAAGCACATAATGACCAAAACAACATGCATTGGCTGTTGCCGTTTTAATACTTTTAAAGAAGGAGGTTATAAACTTTGTTCTGTTTTGCAGGAAAGTATTGTCTTTTGTGGTTGATTTTTAATTTGAACACCAGATGCATGAAATCGATGTTCCTGCAAATTACTGTGAAAAACATGTGGCACGTTGCAGTGGCTTTTAAAAAGATAGCTGATGTTTTTACGCCAAGAAATTACACAGCAATGTGAAAGGTTTTAATCCCTGGCAGTCTTTCTGGCCGGCAAATAACGTTTTATATTGGTTTTTGTTCAGTCAGTAATGACAAACTGTATTGGTCCCTGCTTGCTCTGTTACCATGGCAGCAACCATTCCCTTTGATTACAAGGCAGAGGGCATTCAATCAAATAGTTCATTAGGGTTATGTCATTTTGTATCCCAAAACTATCATAGGAAAAACTGTATTTTTATAGTTAAAGAGGAGCAAAGGTGGGGCATTTGCTGCATAACTCTCGTGTTTTGAGATCTTTTCTTTGTCACAATATTAAATTTTTGGTCTCTGTATTATTAAAAGGTAATGACTTTCACTTTATTTCATTGTGGAAGGCATCAGTCAATAACATCAAGCATTAGCATGTGTTTATGAGCCGAGGCGATCCCAAATGCATCTGTTACGTTAACCCTTAATGTGACTTGGAGTGGTTGGTGGTTATCTCAACTTGCATGTCACTCATTTAGCACGGGAAGTCATGTGTGCCCATGTTGTGTAGGAGGCCTATTTTCCAAGCTGACCCTGTGCTATTCTAGGCAATGGGCTCCGCTGTTTGACAGCCAACTTCTGGTCGCTATTTCCCCAGAGGTTTGAGTGAAGCAGACATCTCTTCCATCCAACGCTAGGCTAATATACACACAGTCTGTGCTTCTTCTGGGCATCAGCACGCAATACATACACCACAGAGCAGCAACATTCCCAGAGGTGTCAGTGGGACGGGGATGTTTCTACTACACAGCACTCAGGGCTGAAATGACCGGACATCACTGTCATCTGAAGCACGGATTACAGTTCAAGTGGCATCGTAACTGAACTGTAACATAAGAAGCCATGATTTTATTGTTTGGTGCAGAAAGCATCCACTGTTCACAAGTCTTGGCTGTGAGGCTAGATTGCAGTTGTGTGTGCATTCATTGTGTCAGGAAAGCAGTAATTATGTAAATGTTCTTAGATTCACTGCATGATACAGTGGCAGCAAAGGAACGGTTTGCAATGGAACTGAGAGAACATTAAGAACTCAATGTTGTGAAAGACAACATCATGACATGACCTGTGGAGGACTTTTATGTACTCCGGATTTACTAATTCTGTGTAGATTTGTGTTCTTAACATAAGACCGTGCAGTACATTAAGATTTCAAACTAGCTAAGTTTTTCAGCCAAAAAAACAAAACAAATAAAAATAAATAAAATGGTAAGTTAATAGTTATGTAAAATTCCCCTGAGTTTTAAGAAATGTTTTAAAAAGCAACTTTTTTGTATCACATTTTGAGCATTTCCAACAACACTAACTCCTACCATGATGTAAGTGACATCATGTTGAAGTAGGGTTGTAGTGATACAATAATCTCACAATACTATACACAATATTCTGCTCACGATACGATATATATTGCGATATTCAGCAAATGATACAATTCAATACACTTTTGCAATTTTCTGAAAGATTTTAGAGGGACAGAGTGATTTTGGTGACATTTTGTGACTGTTATAGAGTTGGATTGAATTAATTTAACTGAAAAATGATTAAAAGCACCAACTACACAATACCTGGCTCTGGTTGGACGTGGACACAGACTTAAAGTCGACAGCTGGACAAAATGAATCAAAGAAGTGGTGAGAAAACATGTTCCTTTTAATTGAAACAGTACAAACTGTAGCTTACATGCATTTGTAAAGTAAATAAAGTACACCAAGTGCCCTGCTCTGAATAGTTTGATACCTTTTTAACCTTGACACTTAACATCTGAAGGAATCACTCTAAGCCTGATGACCTAATCACTCTCCCTGCGAAGCAAGCAGTGAGTGAGCAAGGTGACAGTTGCATGTTACGATACTTGCGGATGAATATCGATTTTTTTTCTAGGAAAGAAAATACCGATACATATCGCAAAATCGATGTTATTACACAGCCCTATGTTGAAGACCCATGAATGGCAGCTTTCAGATTTTTTTGTCGCACAAGCTGATGTTTTGAGGGGTTTAGATTTTATTCTGAGGCACCACAAAGATAGTCATTACGCAGTCAAAGAGGTTTGTTCAAAAACAAGGGCACAGCCTTGTCTTGTGCTACATCTGTACTCCATGTTGGCATGACCTAGATGAAGAGCGATAGAAGCCACAGTAACATAGCTACTTTATGCTTTTTGAGGTGCCTGGCTCTCCTGAATGGCTTCAGATTTCACATCCTCACCCAGTCATCTGCTTGTCCCCACAGCAGGTGTCCAAGTAGCTGCTTCTCATTAACAAGACATTTCCAAACTTATGTATACATGAAAATTTGAGTTTAGTGTCCATTAGAAACTCATATCTATATGTCTAAGAGGGAAGCTAAAGAAAATTGTCAAACAAATAAAACCTGACTTTTCCAGAAGTACAGTTAATTTGCATATCACATTTCAGCAACAGCACTGTTCAAAGTGATTTATATGATAAAAACATAATACAGTAGCTCGTTATGAAACAAGCAACAAGCATTATATTTTGTCAAATGTCATCAATAAAACAATGAGGAATAATTATCATCAAACATATTTCAAATATATTAGTCAACGTTTCAGTCATTATTAATGAAAGACAACTCTAAAGGGGTGGGGTTTTAACCTTGATTTAAAGGAATTTAGTGTTTCAGCACTTTTGCAGTTTTCTGGCACTTTGTTCCAGATTAGTGGAGCATAAAAACTGACTGCTGCTTCTGCATGTTTAATTCTGATTCTTGGGATGTAGAGATTAGAACCAGAAAATGTAAATTTGAGTGATCTGGAAGGCTGGTACGATAACAACAGATCTTAATATATTTTAGTTTGAAGCCAGTATATTCTCTGTACTACAGGGAGTCAGTTTAAGGACTTTAAAACTAGGATGGTGTGCTCTATTTTCTTAGGTATGTTAAAAATGCAACCAGCAGTGTTCTGGATCAGCTGCAGCTGTATAACTTTTTTGACAGACTTGTGAAGACAATGTAACAGGAATCAATGCGACTAAAGACCAAAGCACGTGTGAGTTTCTCTAGATCCTTCTGGGAAATTAGTCCTTTAATCATAGAAATGTAATTCAGGTGATAGAAGGCTGACTTTGTAATTGTCTTTATGTGTTTGTGAAGTTACAGGTGTGAGTTACCCACATTTCGGGCCTGATCTCTAGGTCCAAACTGAAATAACTGAAGTGGCCTGCTGGCTCTTGATTGTAACTCTTTAGATCCAAAAATAAATTCAGTTTTGTTTCTGTTCAGCTGTAGAAAGTTCTGACACCTCCACACATTGACTTGTTAAAAGCCTCTGTTTAGTGCCTAGAGGTGTTTGGAGTTACCTGGTGATATTGTAAAGTAGAGTTTTGTATCATTTATGTAGCTATGGCTAATCTTATTACTTTATATAATCTGAGCTAGAGGGAGTATATAGGTAGAAGAAGCCCAAAAAATTGGATCTTTGGGTACCCTACATGTGACTTCTGTCCACTCCCATAAGAAATTAATTATTCACACAAATCTTACGAATTTACGTAAGATTCGATCTAGTCAAGTACTGCACCAGAGCACCTGACTTAGCTTTCCAGTCACTTTAGTAATATTTAATGGACAGTAGTGTCAAAAGTTGTGCTGAGGTCTAACAGAACCTTGTTCTTCCACAGTCTGTATTTATGTGAATGTCATTGAAGACTTTGTTCACTGATATACACAATGATATATATTGAGTATCTACAGCAGTGACACACTTCCATATTCAAATAAACGCCTTTGAATTGCTAAAAGTATTAATATAGCATGTTGTCAAGCACTTACCAAAACAGCTAGACTGAAAAGGCTGAAAGCATGTCTTTTTGTGCTGTCTAGACTGCTGGCATGCTCATTTGTGTCTCCAAAACAAAATCCACAAATAATCAAATGTACAACAAAATCTACAAAAGCAAAAAGCCAAGCAAAAACATAAATTATGTTGTTCAACATCTCGCTAATTATCTGCTAATGATTATCCCATCTTTAAATAAGTCACTAAAATTGCAACTAATTACAAGGAACATACCCATCTCGGTTGCCCATTCCAAGTGGTCCCTTTGGGTCTGCTGGCAACTCAACAGGGGGTTTTGGCTCCCCAATCTAAAATTCTTTCTGTGGCCTAACAACTGAAATAAAATTGTTTCCACTTTTCGAATCGCTTTGTAAATATTGATTTTATTCCAAATTATTATGTTTTCATGTCTTTAGAAACCGTTGATTCAGGTTCAGCTTTCTCACCATCACTTTCTTTTTTTTTTTTTTTTTCAGCAAAACCAGAGTTCATCATTGTATTACTTGGCCAAAATTCCCTATACATGTTATGCGGTGTTGGGATCCGGGCTTTAATCATCTCCAAATGGTTTTTAAGATTCTGTTCATCACATGCTGCATTAGTATGTCTCGGAAAATCCTTTGGTAACCATAGACACCATTTAAATATTACCCGGCCATTGTTTGTCTTCACTCTGCCTCACTTTATTTTCTGTCTCGCCCTCCTTTGCTGTCATTGCCCCTGTTGCATTCATAGAAAGATGGCATGATAAGTGAAAAAGAAGCCAGTGGGGATGAGCAATGCCTGCTAAGCTGGTCTTAGTCATGGGGCATTGTCATTAGATTAATGGAGCAGAAGGAGCCATCCGTCTTCTCTCCAGAGGTTAGCTACACTTTTGGGTGGATAGGGAGAGGAGAAGATGAGGGAGAGGATGCAGTTCTCTGTCGGATGAAGGATTGTGTAGCAGTTAACAGTATAACCTCTATGCCTTTGCCTCCTCATGTTCCTGTATAAGGAGTACAGTCGTTTTGGTATGGCCCTCTACAACTTTTAAGCTTCATTTTGTCTTGGTTGCTGGTGGTGATATACATTTTAAAGGATACCATTTATCACATTTTTTTTTTTGACAAATATTAGTAATTTTACAAGGCAAAACAAAATTTTTCTGACATTGTTTATGCTCAAACATGACATTTCTGACCTGATATCACAGTTGAATTGCCTGGCAATACACCTGAGCTTTTTTATTTTATTTTTTTTTTCATATTTTGTCATGTTACAACAACAAAGGCTAGTGTACTTCATAAATGTGTGTTATATAGCAACACAAAGTAGTACATAAAGGGGAAGAGAAAATATAAATTGTTAGAATAAGATATTGGAACACCATAGATTTGAAACTAGTAGTTATTATAAGTCAAATAATTTGTAAACAAATTCCAGCTGTGTATGATTGAATTTTAATTATAAATGAAACTGCTTTGCAAAAGCCTCAAAGGTTTGCTGGAAAACATTATAGGACAAATGGCATCATTAAACCATTTAACACGTCAGAGAAGTCAAAAAGTTCTGGAGAATATTTAGGCTTAAAAAATATATACCCCGCTTGGAAAATTGTGTTGAGTGCTTTTTAGTCCAAAACCACAAATGGAAAGAGTTTGGCACAGCTACAAACCTACCAAGGCATTATTGTCCACCTAAGGCGACAGGATGAGATATTAGTCTCTTTCATAAAGCACTTCAAGGTGAGATTAAGGCACCTTTTTGAATCCCCATATGTTTTGGGCACACTGTAAAGAGTTGGGTGGAAAACTATTCAAGCAAGATATTCACAGGCTTGTGTCAGATGACTTCTATACAAGCAAGCCAGCTTTGCAGGGTGAGGGGGTGTAGTAATGTTTATGCTTTTAAATCAACCCTTGAGAAAACTTGTTAGAGGCTGCAAAAGACTATCGGCTGGGGAAGCGGTTCACCTTCCTCTGGATCTTAAACATACAGCTAGACCAGATGAAAGTGCCATTATGTGTTGTATCTGCTTACTCAAAGCCCAGTCCTAAATCTATTTTAGATTCTGCAAACACACTTTACAACCGATGTTCAGAGACACTCTTCATCTGATCTGACTGTACTTGAGCTGTCTCGCAAAAAAAATAAAAAGGTAAAAATCATCTGTCTCAAGATCTACTGAAGCTGATCGCAACATACCCCAAAAAACCTTCAGCTATAACTGCAACAAAAGGTGTTTTTACAAAACGTTGCCTCAGGGGTGAAAACAAGTGAATGCCACACCTCCTCCCACGGCTTTCTCCCACTATCCAAGACATTAGTCTTAGATTAATTGGTTTAATTCGCCCCTGAGGTTCTGAGTGTGTCCATGCTTGCTTTTTGTACTTCGTCTCTGTGTTGCCCTGTCCAGTTGGCAACCTGTCCAGGATCCACCCCACCTCTCATGCAATGACTGCTGGAGACAGTCACCAGACCCTGCTCCGTTGATAACTGGGAATTAAGAATGCATTGATGAATGTTTCCTATTTTCCTTCTACTTTACAAAGTTCTGTGCTGCATTCATATGAAATCGGATTTTCTAAATACACAGAATTTTATGGTTGAAATGTGACAAACTGTGAAAGTTCAAGGACTATGAAGGTGAATACATGGTATTTATGAAAGGATGTTCAGTGTAGGCTTTGGCTTGGTCACTTCTGAACTAGTTAATGATTTTTTTCTGAGTCAATACTTACAAGTATCTTTCAGGTGGTTAGCATATTGATATGAAAAAATTCACAAGGTCTGAAATCGCTTTGGAAGAGGTTTTGATGCCAGAGTACTTCATATTTATCGCTCTGTTCTCTCAAGATCACTCTCCTACTTTCTATCATATAGTCGTTTAATAATGTATTTATACATACATTTGCAGATAGTAAAAAAGGGCTATTTTTTTATTTTTGCACTGTAGAGCGGTGCATACAGACTGTGGAGAAACGACTAAATGGATTTTGTGATGCATGGCAAAGCAAAAAAGGTCTTAAGTCTTTATGCAAGTTAATATTCAGTGTATAACGTAACATAATTGCTATTCATACCTCTGTTAAATTTGGATAATAAATTTTTGTTTAACACTAAAATATTTATTACTTGAGTAAATGCAATGTTCCTTCCTTTAAATAATATGTAAAATCTTCATTAAGCAGCACAGTCTTTTTAATTAATGTACACTAGAATGAACATCTACACAAAACATTCTTAATGTTCTGCTACTCACAGCATTAAAATTTGTATTAACACACACAGTTGAATATTGAGTTCTTGCTCTACTGAATTAATTCCAAAAAGTGGGAAAGCAATGAAACGACAACTTGCCAAGAGTTCAACAACAGTATTAGCTAAAGAACAAAGACTGTGGTTGCCATGGCAAATAATTCCAAACTCCCTTGCTGTACCATTTCCAGCCAATTACGGCAAAAGTCAGTGTCATCTGGGTGGCAAAGATTTTCCGCTTCTGATGAATCGCTAGCTCTGATGAGCGCTCGGCACAGTCTAGACACTGATATTTTAGGTACATCTGTGAGCTACATGCACATTTAAAACATGCACAACTAGGCGCTGTCAGCCTAGCAAACAACCCCATATGTATTCACAGAACTGCTGAAATGATATGATTATCTGCCTGGTTACTTGGCACATCTAAGTGATACATTGTTGCTCATAAATTTTTCAGTGACTGCTTTTTAAATGTTAACAGTGTAGCTGTTATTTGCTGCGGGGGTAACACTGGAGTGTTTGTCCAATGGTGTGAATCAGAAAATGCAGAGATTTTGATGCAAAGTGTGTATATTGTGTTGCTTTGTCAAAAATCAAGGCCTTTTGTCTTGCTCAGACACTACCTACTTTATGAAAGGAAAACATCAGTGAGGAATACACGACTTCTATACAGACCTCAGACACTCCACTGTAATATGTGATTACATATGATGAGGTGGAAAACTCAATCAGTTATTGTGTGCACAGACACTTTTAGGGTTTAAATGCCTTTTTCAAGAGAGTTAAGTCGTAAGACCTTAGTCCCTTCTCTATATCATGTGAGTATATTGACTGACCAGCAGTGTCAGAAAATTGAACCTTTTGATGATAGGTCACAGCTGAAATTCGATCTGAGCTGTGGGAGGAAAACAGAGGTTATGAGATCTCCAGTCATCTAATAATAAGTGTGTGAACTAAAAACACAAACACTTACAGAAGAAGAGATTGAGACAGAACAGTAGACAGTTTTCTAACACGTAACAACGTAGTGATTTATTATAGGTTGGTAAATTACCAGAGAACAGCAAACTTATCATTACATTTTCTAAAAAAGTTAGAATAATATAAGTGAGTTATTAATCAGTCACCAATTAACATTAAACATTATCAGTTCCAGGTCCTGCGGACAACGTAACAACATGGAAGGTGTCAGTGTGAATGAAAGACTACATTAGCTATTTGCCGTATCAGTGAGGTGCTTCACATGAAGTCAGAGAAAAGCTTACTGAATGAAACAGAACGGAAATTCTAAAACTGTATCTGCAACGACATGAATAAAATCAATCCACGTCTGCAGATTGTTCCCTTTTTTCCTTTTAGGATTTCAGCCACTTCCTGTCGTGAAACCTAAAGTATTTGGAAATATTAATACAGGATTAGGAAAAGCTCAGAGTTAAAATTAGGATCTGTGTTATTGAGAATATATATTTATATATATAACACTGATAACTGGCAGAATCCTGTTGCTCAAAGGCATATATCAAAGATAATAACACATTTGTGAGCTTTTTTTCTGTTTTTTGTTTTGTTCGTTTTTACCTAGCAGGTGTTTTCCCTCTTCCTATGCTAAAATAAATACTCTTCAACAGCCAATGCAAACCCCAAATAATTTCGTCAGTGCAATCAAATTAGAGTGCCCTCAGTGTAACGTTTTGGTGGCAAAACATGGAGAAGGTGTTACTGCCACCTTCAGTGTATATCATGTAGACTGCTTGACAACAGAGCTGTTGAGAGCATGTTCCCATGATTCAGAAAGGCCTGTGGGAGGTTTATTTTGTTTATGTGCGAGGATAAATAAAACAGATTTAATTCTCAGGTAAACAGCTAATTACACTGCGGAGCAGCAGCACCCATATAGGCAGCAGCTGTGAGACTGAATGGTGACTCAGTGTCCCTGTTTTCAGTGTGGAAATAACACAAAATGTTACAGGGTGAACTTTGCCTTACTAATTAAAGATTACCAGGTAAATTGAACATGATGAGTGCTCAGACACTATTCCACAAGGAATAATAGTCACACAATGTTCTTGCAAAAGCCTAATTACATATAATTCATAGTTTGTCAACGCCTTATAAAGAAAATGACAGAAATCATGTCAGTTGGTAGCCCAGGCTAAAAAAAAAAATCTTCTTAATGAGATATTCTGCTGATAGGGAATCTTTTTTTTTCTTTTTGTTGTTTTGTTTTGTTTTGTTGCTGTTTTCTTTGCTTTTTTTTAGCATTATTTTGGTGACTAATTCATGCCACCTGACTACAGTTATATTTTGATTAAATAAGTACCAATAACATCCTTTCCTTCATGGTGACCTTGTTCAACTTAATATGACCAGGACTCTCTCTGTGTAGAGATACACCATCTTACAATCAAAATTACTGGTGCTTACTTGTTTTGCTGTTTTTTTTTGTTGTTTTTTTTATCATTTATTCTTCTAATGTTATCATTTTAACATTTATTAAAGAACACTTTAGTGTACTTGTGGTGGTAATTACTGAACAATAATGGATGATAGCTGATGTTAATTCTGTTAACTATGCTGTTCACTCTGCAAGCAGCCATTATCATGATGGCCTTTAATGTTTTCACACCTTTATTTTTTACCTGCGAGATAATCACTTATTTAAAAGCCCTAGAATCACAGTTATATTTTCACATCCAAGTTAGGATTAAGCTTTAGCCCAGAAAGTAAATTTTTCTCTCTGATACATCTTAAAGGAGTCATTTTATTTTTAGTAAAATCAACAACCTTATTATTATTATTATTATTATTATTATTATTATTATTATTATGTCTTTTTTAATTGTGAGTCCAGCCAACTGAAAGGACATTAAGGTAGTTTCTGACCTCTAAGCCGACTTGTTTACATTTTTCAAGAACACGTTACATGATATAGGATGAGTAATTATTGATTCTTATGAATCATAATCTCTTTTCAGCCATCCCCCGATATAAAGGTTGAGGCATTACAGAATGACAACTGCTGACCTTTACCATTGCGTGCATCTATTATCCAACAGGACTAATCATGCTCTTCTTGTGCCTAAGATAGATGTGAGAAGGCCAAGGGATGTGATGTGGAGAAATGTCAAGGTCTTGCTGTGTTCACATTTTGTCTGAAATAGGACCTTGCTGTTATAAGATCCTTTAGATCAACTTAAAATCTGGTCTCGTTTGAAAGAAGATGCCGTCCTTTTAATCCAGTGGGTGAAAGGCAATATGAACATGCTCACTCACAAAAGTCAGAAATAATAACTTTTATGATGGCCTCTGACCAACCTAATCAGTGTTCAGCCACTGTGTAGGCACAGAGACAAACCGAATGCTTCCACATGGATTTTAAGCTGGAGCTGGCTAGATAAGCCTATTTAAAATGGTTGTCGCTCATGTTCCATAGTTTATTCTTGAGAGAGTGGGCATAATTTTAGTAGGATGTTTTAGATATTACACATCATTGAACTGTAAGTTAGAGAGAGACAGCAGATGCTTCTGTCTGTATTCATTTTATCATGCAATTCAGTGTATGATGGAAACTAGGGAGCATGTAAATCAAAATGTCATCTTCATAGTTAGATCTCACTATTCACTACCTGAAATAATATGAAAAGTTTTCCAACATTTTGGTGCCAAAGCAGGTGACATCTTACACAGGTACATGTCAATTAAAATGTTTTAAAAATGATTCATTTTTCTCAGTCAATTTAATTCAAAATTTTATTACACAGTGATCTATTTCAAGTGTTTGTTTTGAATAATTTTGATGACTAACCAAAACCCAACATTTTAGTTTCACAGAACATTAAGATTACTGCTCAGCTGAAGGTTATCCAGAAGATGAGTGAAACCCACAAAATGTCATTTCTAAAGAAGCTGGATGTTCACACCGTGTAGTGTACAAGCATATTTATGGAAAGTTTAGTGGAAGGAAAAAGTGTGTGAGAAACAAGAAGACATGCTGCCTTGAGAGGATCTAAAACAAAGTACGTTAAAGAATTTGGAAAAGATTCAGAATGCTTGGACTGTGGCTGCAGTCATGTGCGAACCACTACATATAGACTCAACTGAGACGTGGGCTACAGTGGTCCAAAGTTCATCTTTCAGATGGAGGTAGAGTTTACATGCCATTTGGAAATCACAGTGTAGGAGCCTAAATAGGAGTGGAGAGGAATGAAATGCAAGATGTTTGAGGTCTGGTGTGAGGTTTTCATAATCAGTGTTGATTTGGAGAGCCATGTTGGTTCTCTGTGTTTTATCAAATCTAAAGTCAGTGCAGCTGTTCACCAAGACATTTTAGAGCAAGTCAAACATAGTTCTGGGGCGTATTGGGTCGTTTTGCAATTGGCAGGTTGTAAGTTTGATTCCAGCTTTCTTATGTTGCATGTTTGTGTGCCCTGGGGCAAAGCACTTTGTCCCAAATTGCCTACATATCGGAGTGCGTATTTGTGAGTTTAAATGTGGCTCTAGTGGTCAGTATGATTGGAAAAGTACTATTTAAATCCAGTCCATTTTCCTGCCAGGTTCATTCTCCGGCAGGTCCTTTTTGGCCGGCAATCTGATCTGATCTGAAGACAACTTATGATCTATGAATTATTGCCAAGAGGAAGATGAGAATCACCAAAGCCAACGACAACTCCTTAGCTGGCCACAATGATGCAGTAATTCATGTAAAATAAGCCTGGCAAAGAATGTAGTGTATATACACTACTGGACACCATTTTCAATATGCCAACAGTCTGTAAAAAAAAAAAAAAAAGTTCTGTCTTCTGGTATTGTAATTTTCTGAGAAACTCAAAGATTTGGCTTTTCATTCGCTGCAAGCTTAAAATCAGTGTTTTGAAAACACTGAACACTTGAAATATTTATAACTGTGTCTAATGAGTCTACACCAACACATATATGAGTTTAAGTACTGAAATGAAATAAAATGGCTTTTCCATGAAATGTTGACCGTACCTGATCTTGTAGCACTGATATGTAAACTAGCCTTTACAGTAAAGTGGGTTAAACATTTCAATTCCCCTGAAACAGTTTTAAATAACTTCTGTTGCAAAGGGACAGATAGATTAAAAGAAACAACCCAGAGGTCCATTTTCATAATTATGTTTTGGTGCCAAGCTCCACTGCTTGGCCAGCACTCCTGGGAGAAGAGGGTGGGTGGAAGAGAGCGGGAGCAAAGCGGAGAAAAATCAATATTTCAGTTGAAAAAAAGCTTAGCTGTGTTTTTGGGTGGGTGCGGAGAAGACCTGTGAGAAAGGCTGCTTGTCCCCTCCAACTACAGTACTAACTTCAACAAAAGTCAAAAAGGATTGTAACATTAAAAAGCCACAGTAGTACCAGATTAAATAAAACATATTTCTTTCCTCATGTAGGGTCATGTAACTACTTTGTTACAGGATTCCCCTCCTCCCCACACACTTACCATTAAATGTTCATAGCAAAGTGAGCCAAAACTAGTCTACTTTGTCCTTACTACTTAAGATGTAAGCACAGCAAAGCAACGAGACACCCCAGCCAATGTGAAGTGTGAACACTATAGTTGTCCTGCGCCTTGGGCAAAGTGAGTCAGCCATTTGTTCTCCTCTCCTTTCTCTCTTTAATGCACCGTCATTCACAGCCACGTGAACAAGATAATCCAATATCCAGGACTTTAAGCCGAAGCTGAACAGCGAGACACTCCTCTACACCATGTCCTGGCACATTATTTGATTTGTTTATATTGCTTTCAATTACCTATCTCTGTCCCTTGTTGAGCTCAATAAAATTTTATATTGTGGATATTTATCTCTAGGTGGCCATTCTCTCTTTCCAGGGCCTAGGCATTCAAATTTTGGTGTAAATATGAATCGCATTTTCAAGTCTCTGCGTATGTGGCCGCATAAAAATCCCTTTGCTCCTTGACATTTATAAAGGAATGAACAAGCCTCCTACAAAACAGATTGCCACCGTCTTCTTTTGTATTACATCAGTTGGCTGTACCACTCCTCTTTGAAGTGTGTATCTACATCTGCAGCCATGTGCACTGTTGTATGTACTTGTCTGCATTGTCATCCACCCACCATCCCCCCCGTGCTTGTTTCCAACCTAGCTAGCAGCACTGCTTCACATCCCCAAGAGTTTACAGCAAATTATCATGTTTATCGAGAAGCCAGCCATGGTTTTAGCAGTAGTCAAACCTTAGTCATGGCTCCAGAGAAACGACCACTGTAAATCACGCTGTCAGAGTTTTATGCAAGCTCAGTCATGGTTGTCAAGGAGACTGTGATGTGATTTTGGCGGCTGTTTTCTGCTGCAGCCAACCACAGCTTTTGATTGAAAATCATATAGCCTTTCAAAAAAGAAAAGTCAACACATGCTTCTATTTTGGTAATTCAATATATAAAAAAAAGAAAGGAAAAAAAAAACATACCTCTGATATTTTCAGCACTCTGGTAATTAGAGGAAAAATAATAAATACTGCTAATACATCTTCACTTTCTTTACAAGGCAAATTGCAACCATTCAATCAAATATAGCTATTATTCCTCATATGGATTCTTTCACTGGCGACGTAGTTTTTTAAAGGTTTACAGTAAAAGTTTGTTTTGAACTTTAGAGTCTGACACAGAAAAGTGTGCAGGATGTTTGAAAGAAAAAGAGAAGTCCTCATTGTGTGAAACTTTCAGCTTTGCTTTTTGGTCCAAGAGAGGATCATTAGCTTTATGTGATAAGGATAGAAGAGGTCAGTTGATTGATGGTCTTTAATTTTGTTTAGCTCAATTCTTCTTTGGGTTCTTGTTGTGTTGGACTGCTGCCTTGAAGTGGATATTTACGTTATAAACTGAAGCTTTTTTGTTGTTTTCTTTTGTATTTATATCTGGATTTTTTTTCTTACTGAATTTGGAAATGAAAGGTGTTCTTCAATCAATGAAGTTTATATACAGCTTTACAGAAGATGTTTTTTTTGGGTTTTTTTTGTATTTATATTAAACAGTGCCCATTGATTATATTGATGAGGGAAAACCTGAAAATAATTTAGGCAAAATCCACTGTAAAGTATGATGAGTTGTAGATGTAAACCTATTGTAAAATTTTCTCTATTAAAAAAAAAAAACACTTTGTGCCAGCAGGTGGGAATAATAATAATAATAATAATTCAAAATAAGAAAATCCTTAAAGTAATGTCTGACTAATAATTCGCCCAATACAAATGTAACACTGTGACACTGTTTACCTTCGTATTACGTGACTCACAAATGCTCCACCAGTGTTGTGATTTCTACCACAGAAATCTGGAGTACGTATGGGCTATTTAATCAGATTTGAAAATCTCCAGGTATCTGTCTCACATTTAAACACAAGTTTTTAAAAATTTATATATATATATATATATGTATATATATATATATATTTCTAATCTTTACCCAAAACTGAATTAATAAGATTCAAAGAAAGAAAAAATATCTCAATCATACAAAATATCCAGACAGAGCATATGTCTTTTTTACACCCTTAACACTGTTTGAGCGCCTGCACAGAGAGAGACTGTGTTGGCTGTTGCAGCTTCCTACCCAATAAAACCCTTGCTTGGAAAGAACAGAAACTTTTTATCTGCAAGTTTTTGTTTGCATATGATTAACTGGAGCTTGCTGTAACAAAATATGCTACAAGCACACATTTTTGATAAGCCTTATCAAATCAGAGACAATGTCAGCTAGCATTAGCCTAGCACTCAGCCATGTCTCCTCAGGGACATGGCTGAGGAGGAATATATATACTGCAGCAATATATACTGCAGGATATATTGCTGCAGTATATCAGCTGCAGCAAGATATACTTTTATTAAAAGCCATATGTTTCAAGTCATATCATCCTTTTGGAGGGATCCTCCTGTGTTCTTGTTTAAATGTCAGATATTAGCTTTTTTGTCATCTTTACTTTGGAAGTTCCCATAGTTCTATATAGTCTTCAGTTGTGCTTAATTAGTATTGCAGTTTAAGGGGAGATCAAAGAGAATTTCTACATGTTTATGTTTCTCTAGAAAATCTTAAAGATGCTGTATCTGCGCACACGTTTGACTCCATTGATCATAAAATGAAAAGCCTAAAACATTAATACGAGGTCTGAACTCAAAATCCTTATGTGATCACAAAGAGGACAGAAGCTGAACACTTAAGCGCTCTGCTAAAAGCAGTGCTGTCAAAAGACGACTGTAATCATCTAATGCACTGAGAAATAACTTTAAACACATTGCAAGGTAATTAACATGGAAGTCATCTGTGTGATAGAAAGTTATGGCATGTAACTAACTATCAGTGTGTGGAAAAGAGAAGGCTGTTTCATTTACATAACTGCTAGTGTGCTCCCATTGTGCATCTCCACCTCAGTTAAATGGTCCTGTTGTACAGGGTTAGTCACAGGGGACCTGTACAATTGCTTGTGCTGACCTGGTAGGAGCTTTGTTAAGGAGCCATTGACCGTATAGAATCGGGTCATTGAACTACTATGTTGCCATCAACGGGTCATTGTGAGTGTCTTAACCTTGGGACATTACAATTTTGCATCAGAGAATAACATAGAGAATGACTTTTCTTGCAGTAATAAATAGAAGTTAGTGCTACTCCTCTGTACTTCATTTTTACAGTTGTTCACGGTACTGCCATGATGCCTCTCTGTTATTTTTCTGTATTTATTTTATGTGAAGAAGAGTTACAGTGACTAAAAAGTCTACATGCTCCAGGTAAAATGTCAGATTTTTGTAATGTAACAAATCAAGACCGACATTTCAGAACTCTTTCCACATTTATTCTATCTTAATCTGGATGTACTTACCCTCAAACTAATACGTTGTCAAAGTACTTTTTACTTTTATCACACCACTCTGGTTAGGAGTCCATCAGCCTGGTGCATCTGCCCCCTCTGCCTTGCAAAACCAATCCTAGTTGGACAGATTGCAAAGATAATTCCTATGCACTGCACCTCCCAGTGCTGCACTGGGTGCACAGTGTTATAATTTTACCTTTAGACTATTTAGATTCCTTAGATACATTAGAATCTCTCTCTAAGCCACATATGCCAAAGAAAATGTCAGAAAAAAAGAACTACTATAGGAACAAAACAGTGTTTGGTGTTAACCAGAGGGACTGTAACTTATGGCAGGTGTCTCTTTTAGCATAAAGTTTTAATGTGATGTTTAACTCAATAAAACAATTTTTGTGCAGGTTATAGGTCACATTAACAGTGTCCTGAATTATTTATCTTTAAATAGTATCTTTGTGTCAGAACTCTTGGCATTTTAAGTGGACTGGCTGTTTATTTTTGTTACCTGGGATTATAAGGAAAAATAAAGATTCATAAACTGCAAGTGTGGCATTATTGACATTATAGATTCATCTGACATTCTGCTTCAGTGTGCACCTGTTCCCCGTTTCCTGCCGACAGCTTTCAACACTGAACCAGGGGGTAAACTGCAGAGACTGTTCATGAAGGAGGGTCGGGCAGTTCTATGAACCTGTCACTGTGTAAACAGTCAGTTCGTAAACAGCGACTTAAGCTCATTTCCATGCCAACTTAAGAAGTGTAGAGAACCTCTAAGTGCATTAGAGTCACTCGCAATTTAGGTCCACTTTGTCTTTTGGCTGGTTATGTGTGGGTTGACAGAAAAAGGTAGCAAAGGGAGAATTTAAACAGCAGTCTATAATCACAGTGACTCACGTTTCGTGTTCTAGCCTCACAACTTGGATTTAGGTGAAACCGTTTTGCTGCTATGAATGATACGGCTCAGAATACTGCATGTAATATTATTTTGCAATTTATTGTGATGTGATCTCAAAGAGGTGTCACTCAAAGGTTTGCTCTGACTTTAAACAAGTTTCTTTTTTTTTTTTTTTTTTTTTGCTTCAAGTGAAAACTTAAAATTTAGAAAGGGTAATGTTTATCAGAGCATGTTTTAAGTCTGGAGCGAGCCCTTCAGCTAATATCAGTCTGAACATGGTTGGAAATCCATTGCCTTTGTTCTTGTTTTTTCACACTTTTCTTGTTTTAATATGCCAGAAGGTTTGACATTGCTTTGATGTCGCAGCAAGCCCGGTGGGCATTCCTCCCGAGGCAATAAGCACTTCACTCTTTAATGGGGATTGATTTTCAAAGTTGTGGTTCACAGTCATTTTACAGCAGGTCGTGAGCTCCCGCTGCCTGGCGTTCCCGATGGACTTGAACCTTACACAACCTTGACTGCATGTGTTACCTAATGTCATGCATCTCCACCTTCAGTCTCTTCCAGTCCATACTGTGAATGTACAGTTGTGGCCATTTGGAGCTAACAGCATGTGACTAAAACAAATGCTAGTGCTCCTGCAAGGGCTGGCACTACTATGCAGATAGAGTTCTTTCAAATGTCATCATATTACAGCCACCACCTTCATTTTATTACTAGACCGACTCAAAGTACTGCATTTTGGCAGTTTTTGTGTTTTTAATGAGCATATCTCTGAAAAGTCTGCCATTCTTTCTGTTCCTCCCACTGAGGCAATAGTTTGTTAAATTACCTTTCAGGAACAATTTTGTTATTTGGTATCTAACAAGTTTGCACATGCATAGTCAGCGTTTGCATAATTTCTTTGCTAAGTAGCTCCACCTCAAGAAAATACATCCCTGTAGCTTCCACAACAATGTTTCATGAGATGATGGCGTGCTCAGGGTAATGTTAGTTTTCCACTTGACCTGGTGTTGTGAACGTGGTCTCATCTTACCAGTACACATTCTTCCATGTTTGCTTTTTCCACAATTGAAGAGATGACTTCTTGTATTTATCCTTCATCTGTAGTTTTCTTCTAGTCCTGGTCGCGTCTCTGATTAATTCTCCCCCTGCCCTGTCTGAAATCTGAACCTAAATGCAGCTGTTTACAAAACAGCTGCATTTATTCTGAGAAGGACTTACAACTAGGTTAATCTGATGACTAAACACATTGTTTTTATTATTCAGGATGCCAAAGTAAAGAAAGCTCATACTTACATTCAAGGATTTTATTTGTAATAATATCAAATCCCATCAATGCTTCTTGTTTCACTTCCCCACAATTCATTACTTTCTGCAGATTTAGTTCAAAGTATGTAGTCACTATTTCATGGTAATCATTACTATACTTGCAGTGTTTGTTTCTGCATCCTGCAAACTGTATTCTGCTATTTAGGTGTTCTGCTAAGAGCAACCAAAAGCAGTAGTGCTCTATAGCTGTGGTTCAGTGAAAAATGAATAAAACTCTGCATTTTATGTCCCTTCACAAACGGCTTCCCAGTAACAAGTTGAGAGTACAGATAACTGATTTACCATACAGTAACCATCAATGTCCTCTTCAGTGAACCATCCCTTCACATTATTTTTCGATTGAAGTTCTACTTCTTGCTTTCCTCTCCGACAAACTGTTGAACCTGGAACCTTGGCTAACAGCAGCGTTTGGATTGGTTCCATTTGCAAATGTTCTCTAGTGTAACTGCTGGAAATGGCTGCAGAATTGGTGCTTTGAAGGGAGGCACTCGAATTATTGAAATCACTTTGAGGTCAGCCGATTGTGAACTTTGCTTCTTGCGAAGCGAGAACAAGACAGACCGCTTTAAGATGTTACTCGACGTCTTATGATCATATTTGCCTCCAGACGACGCATAAGAAGTCCAATTTAACCACGCCCCAGCTGGAGTAATGGAAAAAAAAAAAAAAAAGCCGACATTGTCTGAGCGTCTTCCAGTTACTCGGCTCCATTTCAGTGATTTAAATGACTAGCATAAGAAGACCCATCTCTCTATGTGCCATGGAAACCGTCATCAAATTAGAATTGAAGTGATTATCCGCAGCAGAGCTAAAGGACAGAATCGATAGTTCTTTGTTCTAGGCTAAAATGAAGAATGGCCATTCAGCAGGGATCTCTCTCTGTTCCTCCTTTTCTCACACTCACACAAAAACACACACGCACACACACTCTTCCATCTGCCTCTTTGAATTCCTTATTCGGCTCCAGTATCTTTGACCATATCGGCATTAGTCTTGCGGGGTGTACTCTCAGACCTTCCGTCTTGGTTTTTCTCACCCTTGTCAGAAAAAAAAAAGAGAGAGAAATTAAAACCCAAAGGAGAAGTGCTTCCTTAGATGATTGCAATTAGTAGTTTGGACTAGATTTTGCATCTCTGGCCCCAGCCTTGCACTCTGTGTTAGGTAACAGGGAGTGGGAGTGGGCCTGTTGGGCATGGTTCCAGGATCCAGAGAGCCCTTTGCCCCTTTTGCCTCCTGAGACGCAACAGCAGTCAGAGGGCTGAGCAGAGCTGGAGACGGGAAAGCATGTTAAGAGGACAAAGTCAGAGAAGAGAGATGTGATTTCTGCTGGTTAAGTGGAGCTGTTGTATTCTAATTGAATCAGCGATGAATGTGAAAATGCATAGATTTTTTTTTTTCTTTTTTTTTTGGATGCCTGCTTCTTAATGGAAGTGCAAGAAAATGAAACAAACACTATTTCAAAGGAAATATTAATTGTGATTTCAGGATACTTGTTCAAGAGTTACACCAAGTTGCATGAGAACAAAAATAATTGCATCACAAACAGAAATGTTGTTTATTCATCATTAAAGATGTAATACTTAGCAAAAAGAGATAAAGGTGTAATATTTGCTCATAAAATATGATTTTTTGAGCAAAAGAAGAATATTATTTCTATGAGATACTAGGAAAAACCCCAAAAAGACAGAAGCTCTAGCAGTTCTTTAGTGGATAACAATTTTGGGTATCCGCAAAATTTTCCTGATTTCAAATGCACTTTGGAAAGACAAGAAAAATTATATATATTTAAAAATTGTAAAATGTTTTAAAAATGTTAGAGAATTACCTCTTCAGTCCATAATAACATCACCAACAGCATTTAAGTTGAAAAATATGCTTTTCATGGTCCTCAAAGAAATCCAATGCAAACATCCAATCACATTTATGGGGCGCCAACTCACAATGACACACTTCCACTCTGTCACTAACACCACTTTAAGCACACGCGCACACACACACGCACTCACACACACCTACATGCACACCCTGCTTCACATAAAGGACTGTAATCCATCAATGTGCTCATTGCTGTCACGAGTAAAGAGACAGAGCTCTAAGCAAGAGTCCTCTAAAACAAATTTGATTTACCTCACTTTCTCTCAAACAGTGACATGAGCGCTAGAAGTGCTAATGCAGACTGGCACCTTTCGCTGCCAACAGGCACACGTCTGTTCAGCTCAGTCTCAAAGCCCAAAGGTTCATGCTGAAATCTGATTTGTTTGGGAATGAGATTTGGGTTTTGAAGGGTTTTAAAGTTATTAAAATTAGCAATGAGGTGCAGTGAGGGTGTGGAGAAATTTAATAACTCCATGAGGAAAATCAGCTTTGTGCATGCGTGTGTTTGTTGTTTGTCATAAAAAGTGAATGATTCAGAGGTGGTGATTTTAAATATTCCATTTTGCACCTCTGACGTACTTTACTTTGTAAATTTAACCAGCCAGCTCTGTATGGTATATTGCATCCAGAGTCCATATTACACAGTCTTTAAATTCTCTGAAATACATTTAATGAGTTTAGAGCAAGTGAACTGTTAACTATTGTGTTTAGTTCATGCACCAAAATGAACTAAGGAATTAAAATATCAACTCAGGTAAGCTGACATGTATTTTCAGGAAGTCAACGGTCTGATGGAAAACATTTTATCTGTAAACTTATTTAAGAGAGAAAGAAAGATTTGTTTTGTTGTTGTTGTTGTTGTTGTTCATAAAACCCAATTAGCACCTTAATTATGAAATTAGGCAACCACTAACAAAACTCCTCAATTATTTAGTTATGCTTTCTTATCATCAGAGCAGTGTTGCAAATGTTATCTTAATGACTTCTGGTTTCACTTTTCATGTTGCTTGAATCCAGTCATTTTGGATCCAAATAAATTCAGTTATTTATTTGCAACCTGTTCAATGCTTTCTTCTTTCTTATAATTTCCCTGTACTAACTCAAAAAGTCATCAGTCAGTGTTTACAACAGTAATGTTAGAAAGATCAGAAATGAAACAACAACCCTTGTAAGTTTTGTAAATAAGGGAACCAAACACACTGACTTTCAGCATTCACTCTTCCTGGATGAGCATGTGGCAGCCGTTGTCAGTCTCTCGCTATGTGTTGGTGAAGTCACAGCAATCCCTTCTACTGGCCATGCATGTAGCAAAAGGAAAAACTTCCCCTTAACAGATTGAAACCTCCAGTAGAACTTGGCTTGGTATGAACGGCCATCTGGCATGACCCACTGGGGGTTCGAGAAGACAGAGCATGCATGCACACATACACATACACGCAGAGAATCACAGTTCAGAAGAACTTTTTATGTAAGACTAAAGTTAAAAGTTAATGGAGGTAATATTTTTTTTCATGGCTTCGTTGATGAGAGAGACGGAGCTTTGCAGATGAGGTCTGAGACAGTTTTCTATAGGTTGGAAGAGAGCACAGACAGTTTGTCACAGTAAAAGCTCATCCAGTTGCCGTATCTTAGAGAGAGACATGGTTAACCAGTGAAAGACAGGACCAAGTGTGTCATCTATAAGTTTTTGGCAGCAGTAGCTCAGCCAATGCCCGACTCCAGGAAGGTCTCACAGCTAAACAGAAGACCAGACTAGATGTAGCTTGCAAGAAGAGAAAAAAAACAGAGTGTGTTAAGTAAAATGATGAAATAACAACATTAAGGAGGGGAATGTAGCTGAATGAGGTGGATAAGGGGTCAGTTTGTCCCCAAGGAGCCTGAACCTACAGCAGCATAACCACTGAGATTTTTTCAGGATAACCTAAGTCACTCTTAACCAGAACCTTAATCAAAAAGGAAAGTTTTAAAGCCAAGTCTTTAAAGTAGACACAGACTAATACTGGGGTCTGGTTTCGCAGGAGAATCCTGAAAACTAAAGCAATAATAATTTTACTTCTAGAAACTCTCAGAACCACCAGTAAGCCTGCAGTCTGAGAGCAGTGCTATAAACATCTGGTGTTTTTTAGTTTGCCTATACTTGTCATTTGTTTTCCAGTTTAAATTTTAAGCTTTATTTATACCGTAGAGTAACTGATGTTTCCAGGTTCATTTTGATGTAACCATGTTTTTTTCATTTTTTGCTTGCTTCATTCAGGTGGCCAACTTGGCTTGCTCCATCTCCAACAATGAAGAGGGTGTGAAGTTGGTACGGATGGCAGCCACCCAAATTGACAGCCTATGTCCACAGGTAAAATGCTTGGAAAAATAGTTTAAATGCAAGCTGGATACATGGCGTGGCCAACATTTTTTATTTTATTTATTTTTATTTTTATTTATTTATTTATTTATTTATTTTGGTTTTTAGCCATTTTCTATTGATCTCAAAAGATTAGCTTTGGATTGTTTTTTTTTATACAAAATGGAACAACTTGAAATGGCAGAAAAAAAGTCACAGTATGCAGAATTCAACGAATATAAGTAACGAATTGAAAGAGCTTGTAGCACCATTTCTCAGAATACAGACAATGATGTTAAAACTGGTCCATTATTTCCTAGGTTTAGGGTAATCATTTTCACATGGGACATAAGGCAGAATGAAAAGTGGAAATAGAGAAGAAAAGCTGAAGTTAAGATTCAGACTTTAATGTTCATTTTCCGCTATGTACACCCTCTATAACCCACTAACTCTGAAAACTTGGGAAAGAATTTTCTCCTGATACCCCTTGGACACGCTCAACAGAGACGGATTAAAAAACATAATCGACTCAGACTTTGTGACTGGGGAAAGAGGAACAAAGAAGAAGTGGAACAAAGAGTGATTTTTTTCCCCCCCTCATCTGTTCTGAGTCAGTTTAGTCCAAGTTCCTTATTCTTCGACATATAGCACTGTCTTAAACTCAGCTGCTGCCACATCCTAGAGAAAATGTCTCTTTTAAGAAGATTTATGTTAAAATATATTGAAACAGAAGATACACAGAAGAGCACTAAACAAAAAAAAATCAACAGCTTAGCTAGTTAATACTGACTCTTAATTATTTGATCATTATTCAATTTCTCTGCAGTTTCTTAATTATAGTGTTTATAGAGACAAGCGCTGTGAATTAGGTCACAGTTTAAGTTCTTTAAGCTTTTCTCTTTGTTAAAATGGTCTTAAACTTTACCAAAGTAACCAATTATGACAATTTGCTGTGTGTTATTCAAGGAAACTGTGGTTGCCTGGGGGTACCAAGGTAACCTAAACAAAGGCTATTTTGAAGATTTGGCAGAACTAAAAAAAGTTCATTATGTCAATCTGTGTGAAAAATGTAGCATTTGATATTGACAACAGTTACATTTTGTGCACTGCGATGATATAATATACTCACTGTGTTTGATCTGTCAGTTAATTTAAAAAGTATCGTATTGTACTTCACTGTTTGTTTTGTTTTTGGATTAAAACAGTTTTAGTAGCAATCCACAACCTGAACTGAGGTTGTCACATGTCTTTTAAAATACATAACCTTCAAGTCAAGTCAGTCGTCAGTCTGACTTTTGAAACAAACACATTGCATCATCTGTCCCGTATCTCCTAGTTCTCTTGAATGCAGCGTCGTTCTCTCCACGTTTTGTATAGTAATTAGGTTGGATTGAGTTGTTGGGGACCAAGACATTAGTTATTGGTGAAGGACTGAGGCTTTGAGCCAATAAAAGGCCGAGGAGTTCACAGAGATTTGCAACAAACTTCAATGGCTTGCTCTGGTTAGAATGCCAAGAAGGAATCTCTTGGAGCACAAGTCCAGAGCCCCCTCCCTACTCCCGCCTGCATCTACCACTGAAGCCCCAGCAGTTTCAGACCTCAGGCATGAGTGGGAGGATTCGAGGCCATGTCTCGAAATTGTCAGAGAAAATCACTTTTAAGCAGTAAATAGCATGTAGGCAGTTGTTTTCCGTGGCACAAGATGGCCTTGCAGATGGGCTGCAGTCCTCGTCAGGCGCTGAAGCCTTCACAGCTCTTTGTACCAAAATCATTTTCTCAGATTGACACAGCAGTGTCAGATCTCCTTTGGGATTTTCTGATTATTTTGTTTTCTAAATGTCTGTTATTTCTGTTATTTAAACGACTTTAGATTTTTCTAATGTGAAAATTAAATGTCGTTGAGTATTGCTGAATGTCGGGTTTTGAGTGCATGCTGTAAGTGGCATGACAGCCTTAGTGTGATTAAATTTGTTTAGTTATTATGATAATTTAAAAGTGAAAAAGAATAGAGTTTTAGGTAGCACAAGATTAGCAGATAGCAATACTATAAAATTTGAAAAAGTTTAGGATTTTCAATGAATGAATGACTACTATTTTATGTTTGACTACATTTAAAAGTGGTACAATATATGACAACATTCATTATTATTATTCGTTTCAGAGCAGGTGGTTGCACTGAGTCATTTGCTTACAGTATTAGTCTTGATTTTACCACATATTTAAGGCCAGACTGGTTCTCACCTTGCACAATGTTTTTTTTTTTTTTTTTTTTTTTTTTTTTTACATACAATTTAAATGAAAGACACCTTGATGCAGTCCCACTAAATGCAGTAGAGTAACGAGAGTATTGACTATAATGTGGAGCTGAAAACAATTCTCAGCAAATCTTCTATGAATATACAATGCTGTCATTCATGCATGCCGCCTCGTTCCACACAGGTTTAGAAAACATTAAGAAAGACAGTTTGCTGGAAAAAAAAAAAATAGAAATCCTATTGAATATATGAATTTTTTCGTGGCGAGGCTTAAAATCCATTTTGCACAAAACTGCATTCTAACCTTCATCTGAATCTTTTGAGCCATGATTATCCTGGATTATATTTTTAAGCCATTCACTTTGGGTTTATTCAGATGGCTGACCTGTTTTTGCCTTTACCTATAATTTACAAGTCGTATAGATACAACTGTGACACTTCGGACTCCCATACATAAATCGAAGTTGGCTAAGATGTCTATTAAGAGTCGGTGAGAGCAGAAAATGTTGCAAGATCGAGCTCCATATTTCAGTTCAAGATTTTCCAATTTAACAGGGCTGAATATACTACAAGTGTACATGTTGAGGCTATAGGAGCGGTGCTGTTTTGTTTTTCTTTTTCTTTTTTAACATGCATGTCCAACCATCTCACAAGTTCCACATGATCTACTTTTAAGGGTTATTTTGTTAGAAAATAATGGACTGTGGATTGTGAGTTTCGAATGGAGCACTGCAGGGTTATTGCTTCTGCTGTTTTTTGTAGTAATAAAAAGACTTACGTTTAATAATACATTAAGACATGTCCTAAATCAAAGAGAACTAGTAATGTACACAAATTGTTTTATTTTCGCCATATAAATGCATGTTTAATGCAACACGATTTGTCTTCCTTTCCAGGTTATAAATGCTGCGCTCACTCTGGCCGCGCGGCCCCAAAGCAAGGTGGCCCAGGACAACATGGACGTGTTCAAGGACCAGTGGGAGAAGCAAGTACGCATTCTGACTGAAGCAGTGGATGACATCACATCTGTAGACGACTTTCTCTCTGTGTCAGGTAAAGAGTGGCAAGTATTATTTCCAGATCGTTGTGTGGAGTTTATGAAGATCAAAAAGATTTTTCAAAACTTTGCTCATTAAGAAATAGACGCAACAAGCCAGACATTCTTTACTTACATGAACGTAAACCAAGAATAAAAGAATTTAGAACGGAGGGAGTCGCATTAGCCACATATTTTCTGTCTTTGACCGGCTTTTTAAAACAGCGATGGACAAATCTGAAGGCTTTCTGTCATTTTCACTTGATGACTTGGTGCATATGAGCATACACAATACATCACGGAAGAAACTAAATTAATCCAAAAGAATTTTCCCGTCTGGACATCGTACTCAAAGCGTTTCACTGTCTGGGAGCTTACAGAACATTTAAGAGTTATGGGTCACAGACCGGTGCAGCTGAACTGCTGGTGCAGAATTTGCACATGTGGAGAAATCCCTGTGGAGAAAAAGCAACATATTTTCATCTGCTTACTCTGTGACGACTCAGTGTGAATTCCCTGTTCAGTTTGTTGGACTGAAAATGACTTAAGCTGAGTGAAGATTAAATATCATTGAAAATGTCATGTTGAAAATCAGATTAAGACGTAAAGAAAATGCATTATTACTATTTTTAACTCATCAGTCAAAATCACAGACAAGAAAAGAGTGTAGAATAACTCATGGTCAGGAAAGAGAACATTTAGAATAAAAGTTTGTTAATTTTAGATTCCCTTTTTGATATCAAAGCATCTCCTATTTGATCAATTGTTTTGTTGTTTAATTTGTTTTATATTTCTTTGCAGCTAAATGTGTATATGTATATATATATATTTAAACTTTTGTTTAAATGTTAAGGAAATGTAAAGAATTTTGTGGTACATCAGTAGATCTTTAAAGCTTAGTATCCGTGTATTGGGATGAAAGGTGTAAAATATATATAACTTTTTTGAGTGGTCACAATTTCATTTAATTGTTTTCACATTTAGGGAACATTTAGACTTTAATTGGTCATTTCTGTGATCAGCACTCTCATCGATTTTGGTGGCAGTGACGGATATGTGTGGCATAACTTGCAATTCACAGCTGCAGTGTTAATGCCGTGTCCCGACATGTCTCAAAAAAATGCATGGCAATCTTGATATCAGACAGTTTTTGTGTTTCTAAGGAGAAGAAGAATATAAAGAAGGTATATGGTCTCTTTTGTTTGATTCAAACCAATTTCATTCTTTCTCTTCAGAGAACCACATCCTTGAGGACGTCAACAAATGTGTAATTGCCCTGCAAGAGGGAGATGTGGACACTCTCGACCGAACTGCTGGAGCCATTCGTGGACGAGCTGCCCGTGTGGTCCACATCATTAACGCTGAGATGGAAAACTACGAACCTGGGGTCTACACCGAGCGCGTGCTGGAGTCCATCAAGCTCCTGTCAGAAACCGGTTAGTGCACAACAGTGGTGTAGCATAAGAAGCCATAATTGAACATATTATTTTCACACTCCATCATTGAGTCATGTCTTATAAATGCATATTTTACCATGAATCGTTTGGCAAATACAGTAGTCTAACCCCCACCACAGTCACACAAAGGTTCATATTCTGAAACCTACTGTAGCTTTCATTACTGGCTGAATGCTCGGTTCCCCACATTTATGATTAGTGTCTTGGCTCTAACACAAAAGCTGGACACCACTTGTGAACCCCTCTACCATTTCTGGCGCTCGTCCATTTTTCATCAGTTATTTTTTTCTCTCTCTCTCTTTCTCTCTCTGCAGCGTCAGGGCTTATTTTAGAAGACTAAAGTTTATCTCTGTGGTAGGCAAGACAGAATGAACAAATTCCTCCTGTCACAAATAAAGTAGAAAAATGTACTTTTAAGCCAGACTTTTCTGTTTTGAGAATTCACCACATTTGGAATGAGCCGTGGAGACCGCTGTATGAAGTAAACACTTAGGTTAAAAGATGATTTGAATTGTTTAAGTATTATATTTATTCAACTGATGTTTTGCTCACACTAAAAGGCTCAGATGGATTTCTGACTGAAGAGCAGTCTAATGTGTCCTAACCTCACATATAGTCTCTTACTGGAAGAAAAATTGTATCTTTGGTGTCCAATTTAACAAAATGGGAGAACAGAGGAAATAAGAACTGCTGAATCAGAATGGCTTTACCTTTGAATGCACTAAGTGATTCTTTTTTCAAATTAATTTTAAATAGTTGGTTCACTAATCTCAGTCACTGAAGAAACCTCCAAGTCTGAATAATGGTAATCAGGGGTGACCAAGCAGGGTTGCATCTGTGTGCTGTTTTTTTTTAATTTATTTTACCTTTATTTTACCAAGATAAAAACCCATTGAGATTAAAAACCTCTCTTGAAAGGGAGTCCTGGCCAAGAGGCAGCAACAAATACAGCACAGAAAATACGCAGTTAAAAGAAGCTATGAAAGGACAGTAGAACAGACCTCAAGAACTTTTAGTTTAGATTTAAAAGCAGTAAACCAGATGAATTTAGACAACCTAAAAGTTTTTTGTAACTTGCTAATTCATAACACTACATGATTTAACCAAGCCTCACCAACCACAGTTTTAGTTGAATCAATATAACTAAGTGAATCAAGAAGTTAGTTCTTAATTTTTTTTTTTTCATACAACGGTCCAAAAGTGAAGCTTCATCAGGACGTCTGCTTTGTTACATCTCCAGCCCCGTCTGTTCTCTATAAATCACAACCGTATAATACAGGATTTTCATGAACTTCCTTTTGGACCTTATTGGAGAGATTTTGCAATTTATATGCCGTGATGCTTCCCTTCAGTCACTTCTTTGACTTCATCCGCCACATAGTCTGAACAACAATCTCCTGCTTCTGTGTTGTCAACTAATTGTAAAATCTCACAGGAAAGCTCACCAGAATCCTTAATGTCATGATTTTCAAAGAATGAGGCTAAAGTAGTGGAGTTCAGTGGATCAATGTGAGCCCCACCCAAAGCAATGCCTCTCAACCTCAAGGGACGAATTTGAAAGATAAAATTATGTCATGGTGATGCTACGGGAACAGGAACCAGGAAAGAATTATTTGCTTCAACTTTCATAAGTTTGCATGTTACTAATTTAATGACGAATTGAATAAATTAATTGTATATTAAATACATTATTTATGCATATAATTAAACATTTATTTATTTCATTCTACATTTATTTAATGATTTAATGATTTATTTACTTATTTAATCTTGTCCTTTTTAACCCTCCATATTTGACTACATTCTGTCAAAACCTGTGAACATCTAGATTAAAAAACCGTAAAAGTGTTTTTTTAGGAAAGACTGCATATCATATCTACCAAAACTATAACATGTCACTGTTTTTACACCCATGCATTTTTTTTAATAATATCATCTGTCACAGCCTAAAACCTTATTAAAAGGTAACACTGGGCAGAGGAGCAAATTTGATTGGACTTTTGGGGGAGCCTGTGATCGATGAAGATGGAATATAGCAATGCTTGCAATATTTTCTATAAGAATGTTTGCAGCCTGCTGAAATGGATGTGCACACTCACCCCTAACAGGATTAACATGTAATGAAAGCATTTTTTTACTGTTAAAAGCAAAAATGACAGGGTTTTTTTTCTTGTTTGTTTTTTATTACATTGTACAGAAAGCTAAAATGGTGTACGCATTAAAACTGGTGACTCTAAATGTGAAATAATAGCCCTGCAAAACATACATGCTCTATAAATGTAGAAGCAAACTAATGATTTTCTTAGTACAGTCATGTATAGCGTTTTATAATCACGTTCATTCAAGAAAGAGACTAACCAACCAGAGAAGAAACGCATTGAATTTTGTTTTTCTTACAAAGATTTTTGTTCTCTGCAAGAGCTGCGCAAATTGCCTAAAAGTATACTTGAACATGCCCTTTAAAAATGTACTGTCACAAACAGGAGACAAAACAGAGCCACAGGATGAAAGGAAAGAAGTCATTTATCCATTACCGGTATAGAAGAATAAAATCTGACCACAATCCGTCCTGTATACCAAAAAAAAAAAGTAGAACATCTTCTGACAGGCCATTATGCTCTGTCCACCCCCAACCCCCGCCGTTCTACTTTTTTTTTTTTTTTCCACCCGCCTTTCTCTACCATCATCCCCGCTCCAGTTTCTACCTCTCCCATTAGAGCCCATTTAGCAAGGCGGTATATCTGTTGTTTCGCTCGTTACTTTCATCTGCCAGGATAATTGAGAGACACAATCTGCTCCCCTCCCTATTAGCTGATAAGTCGCAAACAGCATTCGTTGAGTCACGTGCGCTCAGAAAGCCATCTGTCTAACGCCCCTCTCCTGGTGATCAGCTCCACCATAATAAACTACTCACACTGTTGGTTATATGGCAATATAAGGGCATTGTGATCTGTTACTGCATAATTCAGTTTAATTGATTAGGGTAATTAATTGATGGCATTTCATGGCAATATTTGATGAACACTTGAGGTCAATTTTATGCAACTACTGCATAACCTTGTTGAGCACTCTGACTTGATAATTACGCTGCTGTTCTATTAATCCTGAAGGGAGCATGCATCTTGTTTCAATAGTCAGCGTGGCGCAGAAGCATCATGTCAGCATTACCGAGAACAAATGGAGAACTCTTGATGATTCACCATTATGTTGGTTCCCCATTGATTTCGGTTCATCATGTATTTTATTTATTTATTTATTTATTTTTTTGTTTTAAGAGTTTAAATGAGATTTAGTGGTTTTCCTCCACTAGTCTGACACCGTACCTTGATGTCCCTACAAAGATGAGGTATTTTACAACGCTGTAATTATGCTCAATTGTTAGTTCAGTTGCAGAATTTGTTCAACTAGAAAATTAGAACAGCTTGGAGTCTGATTCATAAAGAGAAACAGAAGCCAAAAGTTATATAAATGCTTGCAAAGTCATTAATAGTCAAAAACTTTTTTTGTGTTTTTGTAGGAGCTTTGTCATAAGCCAACACAAATCAGTGCGTATTGTTATTATATAAAAAAATATGTTTTTTTTTTTCCCAATGAATATCTAAAGTGTTTTGTGCATGTATAATTACCCTCCTAAGTGAATATGAAGAACTACCTTCACTGCAATTATAGTTGCACATTTTCTGGGGGGAGTTTCTGCCATCATTGCTCATTTCATGACTTTAAAGCTTAAGCTAAGTCCACAGTCCTAATGGACCATTTGTATGTACAATTTTGATTAAAGAGGTTAATTTATTGCAATTTCAACCAAAGCTATAACAAAGCAAAATACATAAAAAGAGAAGTGCTGTGAATACTTTGTGGTACTCACAGGGTTGCAGAGCATAAACTGCTCTACAACTTTATCCTGATCTGTCTAGTGTGTCCTTAGTCTTGATGAAACTGTTTGTTCACTAATGGTCTTTAATAAACCTCTGATATGTTCATAGAATAGCTGTATTACGCAAGGGTTAAATAGCCCACGGGAAGACTCTATTATTAAGATGAATTCAAGAAGGGAGTTGGTTGCACTGGATTTTAACTTTAGAAATGAGTGTGAAGGAGGTTGAATAAAAATGCATACCATCCCTCTCAGATTTCTGTTTGCAAAGACATTTTTAAAGCATGTATCATTTGACTTTTGATTTGCAATTCTGCTTTGTGCTCTTCTGATGTGTTAAATGCCACCCAACTAAAAAGAATTTGACTTTGTAATTGACTGTTTTAATCTATTTTCTTCATTCTGGATTTTAAAAATGTACACTTACTTTTTACCAAGATTAAAATAAGGAAGCACAAAAATGTCCAAAATGTTAAAATTTCAGACTTGGTATTACTATCAGAGTTAGAACATAATAAATAGATCATACATTTTGACACAAAAGCAAGGATTCTCTGAAAAAAAGTGACAGTTGCCACAGCTAGCATGATGTCTGTGGACTGACAATCCAACTTTTTTGACAACAAAACCGCTTCATTGCTGCAGTTCAGACCAGTTCATGTTTTTGAAATGGTGATGCTCACCTGTCACTGACAAGTCATCTTTCTTGGACAGGAAATGTATATTGGACCAATGACATTTCCCCTATTTTCAAATCTGTGTGATGGTGCTGAACTCACATTCGCAACTTGCCAAGTAGCAGAATGGGGCAGACTTCTTAAATACTTAGAAACAGAGAGAGTTCACACGGTTGTCATCGTCAATTATAGATTTTGGATGTCCATAGAAAAATGGCAACACTTGTGGGGGGATGTCTTGGCAAAATGAAGAAAAATACCAGGAATAATTCTGGGTTTACTTATACTGTCCTTGTCTGCAGAAAATGTTCTTATCACAAACCTGACAGCTTCATTGATTCATTCACATTTGATCTATTGGACAGTTTCTTCCCAACCATTAGACATTTCAGATTTTGTCTCAAAACACATTTTCAAATTTTGAGTAACAGTTCACTTTCATAACTGTAGTTTTGACAGAGGAGGGTCTGCACATTGAAGCACTATACATGGGTATCCATTATTTAGAAATTATAAGCTGTGAAAAATTTTAATGCATCTGCTTAAAATACTGTGCAATAAGAAAATTGTAAGCACTCAAAGATTAGGAGAGAGTCTCACATTTACCTTAAATGAAGAAAATGCTATGCAAAACATTACAATTTTATTTACTTTATATTATAGCAGTAATGATCGTCATCATGACTACAGTATTATTTAATGCTTATCACTAAAGCTGTTATTTTTTATGTTTGAACTGTGCACAGTTAGCCAAATACTTCTTATCTTTAAAATCAAAGTATGGTTATATATGAAGTTGCCGCATTGAATCTGTTATTTTGAAACTGGTATACAGTGATTTTTATTCCTAAATGTTTGTTTTTATTGTGACATAATCTAGAGCATATTTAACAGCTTGGTCACGTTAAGCAGCTTGGTCAGAACTCGGATAATACAGTCTAGACAGTTGCAAAAAGTAGACCAGTCAGATGTCCTCAGGGAGAAATATCACTTAAATTTTAACGATTCTGGATACCAATCGAGATGTCAAGTCCAGGAACCAGCAGTTGTGTTAGACCAGTGTTTCATTGGCTTCACATTTGTCTTTGATGAAGAGCTGTTGTTATTCCTGTTCGCCTCTTAGTGGTAGTATTTGTGGGGTGGGGCGTGGGGATGGGTGTAAGTGCTACCATGCACTTCTTATCTGGACCATAAAGCACTTATTGATCCTGGTGAACTTTTGCCTTCCTCTCCCCTCAGTCCTTCCCTGAACCTGATGTCTATGGATCTGAACACAGTCAAGGAGAAATCTATAGCTGGGGGGAAAGATGATTAAGTGTTGCTGAACAATGAAAAAGGATATAGGACCGCACACTTTTTTAGAGAGTACCAAGTCCAATTAACTAGACTCTACCAAGAGAATCAATAGCTGTCACCAAAGATTTCACTAAGCGATCTGAGTGAGATTTTAGTGGAATTCATTGATGCTTTTCCCCATTCATCCCTTTTCAGATTATTGTGCAAATGTCAAACTTTTTTTTTCCTTTGGCCCCTATGTATATGTTTGTACATTTGCCAGTTTTTGAGGTGTCTATTGGTGCTGTTTGATTACTCCTCTGTTTATGCCCACGGCAACTCATGCCAATCACCACTCCCTCCCTATCATTTCTGACAGCTGCCACACCAACACTACGCTCGCCACAACTGCAGTACTTGCCCTTTGACCTTGTCTCAATTTGCCCATCCCTCCTTCACACATTGAGCTTGGTCAGATTTATGCTCAGGCAGAGCTCGGGCAGCCAAGGAGTGCTGTGCAAGGCTCTGCCATAGATTCCTGATGGACAGTCAGGTCTGGGATAGAAGCGTGTCCTTGAGAGGTTGAAAAATCAATAGCCTAATGGGAAAGTGGTTATGACTTCTCACAGTTTACCCCCGTCATGCTCCTCCTTCTCTGTTACACCTTCCTACCTGGAATAACAGTCTGTATTTCAAATAATCTAGCCCCTCAAAAAGACAGAGAATTTTTTTTAAGTTGCTCATTAACGTGAAGCCTGCAGAAAGAAGATTAAAAACTGATATATGGTCCATATTTTGTCACCATGCCATTTGAGCAAGGGAGGAGTCGCTCCTTGTTATTACATTGGGCTGGAGAAAATGGGATTTAACCAGGCTTTTGCTGTGAGTAATAACACATACAGTCACTGTGCCTCCCACATGTCATGCCTGTAAATCAGTGGATCAACTGCACTAAAAGGAAATGCAGGCGGGACTTAAGGGATACGAGGAAAGACACTTCATACTTTCTCCCTCTAAAATAATAGCTAACAGAAACAGTGTTGTTTTTTTCCCCCTATATTCTTAATAAGTAAATCCACCTCACTGACCTTAGACAAAACTATTTGCAATTACACTTTCAAAAGTGTTAAACAACCCAATTTAGAAACAGTTGTGTACGCCAAATAAGGACCGTTTCAGCCCCAGGTTGATTTAACGTAACTGGGTTAAGAGTTTCATTTGTTTCTCTTAAGTGAAGCGTACCGAAAATTTACTGAAACTTGGCTCTAAAACCAATTTACATACAGAAACTTGATTTTAATATTCCTTTACACACCTCCTTTGCAGGATTTTACCTAGTATTGATACACACTAAAATCTTGATAACAATTCATGCTAAGCAACAATGCATAAAATATTGACTGACATATTTTTGGTCAATATGGGAATGTTGACTCTGTAACCAGCTACTTAGCAGCTAAAAGGCTCATTCTGTAGCGTAAACAAAGTTATTAACACAAACTACTGTTGAAAATATTATACATCATCTGTTTACCATTGACTTTTAAAAGAGCTTTAGGGAAGTCTGATGAGAAAGTTGAATTGTGCAAAATGGCAATTTGTGAAGAATCATGAGTCAACTAATAATCTTTTCTCTAACTCAACAAATTGGGTCATACTTTTTGGTTAAAAATTATGTGACTTCTATACCAAAAGCTTAAAGCCAGAAATAACCCTGCAATATTTAGACAGTAACTAGAAACAGGGAGAACAACGTGTGCTTTCTGAATACACCAAGTGGCCTCCTTATTTGGCCCATATGTGTGAAAAACACAGCTGGCTGAGTCACTTTTTAAATCTGCGTCCATTGTTACAGTGATGGGAAAAGAGGTATTATCCAAAATGACAACTAGATAGCAAACTCCAAGCTTGAAAGGAGAAGAGCGAAGGTCCCTTAATCAGTGTGTAAATAGAGGCGGGAGTTAGAAGAGAGCGCTGATGAGGAAATTACTATGAGACGAGCGGGGCAGAATGAGAATGTTGCAAAAACATTTTAACCAAGATTACACTGTGGGAGAGAAGACCAGATAGAGACCGAAAGGAGGATTTTTGTTAGTTTTCACCCAGTCAGTGTTACATAAGCATGAGGTTTGTGGTTAGACCGAAGGTCTTTGGAGCTGTTAGGTCAAAGATTCAAATGAAAAATGACACATTTTTGTGATTGTGGTGTGCAGAGAGCAAAACAGCATACTGGTTTTGCAGAATCCGAGTTGGCTTCTCTTGCCGCTCGCTGTTTGTTGAGAGGCATGAAGCAGAAAAGATCAAGATCTGGAAGTTGTTGTTTTTTGTTTTTTGTATTTTACAATGCCGTATAACTGCCAAATTTTTATTCCATTTCCATGCCTGTGGGGGGAAAAAATGGCAAAACACTTTCCACTGGACCAAGGGTCCTCCACGTTTTGCACACACATCAGACTTGCTCTCTAATGTAATTTTTGGTGTGCTGGAGTAGGAAGGGAATTAACTGTATTAGCACAAAATAAACAACTCTCCTCTGGGTCAGCCTATACACTGCTTCATCCATGTGTCTCACATGCTTTTCTCCCTGCTCCCTTTGACTGCCTATCTTGTTACTTGCCAATCAAACCAACAGAAACAAATTGATGCTTGCTAGTTTCAAACTAAAGCCACTCTGTTCATCATACGGTGGAAATTACTGTATATATTTATTGTTTTACCAAGTAGCCTGACATCAATACACCCTGGGCGTTGGGGACCCGGCATTAGAACCCTAAAGGTGCGTTGTGGTATCTGGGACCAAACATTAGTCACAGATCTTTTAACTCCTGTGAGTTGCAAGGTGCTGCCTCTGTGGTTTGACTTGTTTGTCCCACAGATAATAACAAATGCTTGATTGGACTGAGATCTGGGGAATTTAGAGGTCAGGTCAACACCTCAAACTCATTGTTCTGCTCCTCAAGCAATTCCTGAACTATTTTTGATTTGCAGCAGGGAGTATTATTCTGCCAAAAAAAAAAAAAGGAGCTAAAGCCGTCTGAGAATACAATTTCCACCTTTGCCGTTCTGTTGCTATACAGTTCAATACACATCAATCTGCACTGAGTGTTCTTATGCCTTCCTGATAGAACCAGATAAATTTCTTCAGCAATTTTCTCTCACCCCACGAACCACCCTTCTTCTTCTCAGAGGTGTATACATCAGTCATATCTGGAGCTATTCTGGATTCACTATAATGCACTCCGCTCACTATTTTCAACTGGATTAATAAAATTTTATCACGACGAACAAGTTAGCTATCACAGTTATCCTCTGTAAAAGTCAAACGCAATGTATAGCCAGATTGATAATTAAGGTAGGATCGATCTCTGGATAATACTTGGAAATGATTTCTGCTTTTGTTTACTTTTTTCATGTTTTATGACTCCACAGTAAAACGATACAGGCAGCAAATGAGGGAAGAGTTGTTCTGGCTGAAGTTTAATGTGAGCACAGTAAAGGAAGCTAATGACGGCAAACTGTTTCCTACAGGCTTAGATAAATTGTAAACTGCTGTTGTAAGCCCTGTGGCCACATTTGTTACAACAGTTTAAGTGTTCAACACTTCCTATGCTCTTTCCTCTCCTGTCCGGCTTCGCTGTATGGGAGTTTTTGTTTTTCCTGTCTTGCAGATTATTTCTGGCTATCTGATTGGGAGGGCGGTCCCATGACATTTCCCGATTGGCTTCTGTTGAGGCAAATCTGAGATTCACATGCCTGGATTTCCTGTTTGGGTTTGACATTCAGCAGATTTGGAAGCGGATCTGCTCATTAGGCTAATAAAGACATCGCTACACTGTCGTTAGAGATGGGGAGTTTTTAATCGTTGAATTTTGTAAATTATAAAGATACCAGAAACCAAACTGTGCAAACAGTCTCATACTGCAGATGAGTCACATCCTTAATATTATTGCCCTGTAACATCTGTGCCAACCGCACTGATGCATAATGGCAAAAGCTTCTGAAATATAGAGAATCTTCTCAAGTAAACCATGTTTTTTGTGATATTGTAAGGCACGTGCAACTGGAAGAAAATGCTCTGCTATGAAGATACAACTACTTCAAAACGCATCTTGGTTTGTATAGTCACATAGGTCCTGCTTTCTCAAAGGCTTTTCCACTCAAAAAAACAGCTAAAACAATCCTATAATGTGACACATTTATGCCTTAAGTACTAAGTGGAATGAGAGCCAGCAGTGATTTGCAAGAAATTTGAGAAAAGGTAAACACAGTAGATGGTCTTGTGTAATGGCAAAGAGCTCTGGGGCCGTTCTTTTCATTTTAGACGATGTAGATTTGTCAACAAATGGGTCCTGCTGTCTTCAGATGGCTGCAGGGAATTATTGAAGTTAACAGGAAGCTTTTAACAAAGTATGCAGCAGCTGTGGACCACAGGGGCCACCAGAATCCCTTCAAATTATTTACTGCTCATTGTAGACACTGATTCATACATGTTCTGCTTCAGATGTAACATTTCATACCAACTTAGGCAAATCCACTGGCAGGGTGGTACAAAACTAAGTCTTGTATTTGTATTGTTCTTGCAGTCTTATATTTGTGTTATTCCTGTATTTTCGTAACCCATTGTACTACCATTGATAAGTCAAAACACTCTTAAGTCTCCCGCGTAGTCAGACGTACTGTGCATATTGTATGAGGCAAGGAGACTATGAAATGGTTGACATTTCATAGTCGAAAGTATCGATTGCCTACATTTTTCGTGACAAATCCCTTTATTTCCCACAATCCCAGTGGGTACGAGCAAGTTTTATGAGCCATTTGGGCGCCTTCTTTTCCGCCAGCATGACTGTAAGTGCTGCACAAAGTGGCGGTTTGACTGATGTGCGTCCTTGCTACTGGTTGCATGACTCCCAGCCTTATCAGCTTGGTGTTGCATTCAAAGCAGTCTGATGTGAACACTGTTTCCTGCCAAGCAGTTTACTGTGTGATACAGAGTACATGTACATGATCTTAAGTATTTTTCTTTGTGCAGACGTGTGCAGACTTTAGTTAAGTCTAAAGTAAATTTTTTTGTCATTCGTCACAACATTCAAGAAATCCCTTAGCAACACAAATAGTTCATGTAAGATTCACCCAAAGAAAATCCATCACCTTAAGTCTTATCATTTACAATGTTCTACCCTTAAAGTAGTTTTATAAAAAAAAGAGAGTAACTTGAATATTGCGATTTAATTTGATTCAGTTTGATGATATAGCCACAATTCGCAACTACTCAACATATCCAATTTAACACAACTTAGTCATTCGTTTTTGGGAAGATTTTGAACCGGCCCGTATATTACAGATTATTGCTCGTCTCTTAGCTTCATTTGTAACATTATTTGCTTTTAGCCGTCATAATATTGTGTTTAAATTGGGCTTTTTGGATGTGAAATTAAGGTTTATGCATCAAAAAAGGTTGAGACTGTGCTCCGTACATCTCGTTAAGCACGTCACCAGGGCATATGGCCTCTGCTTTGAAGTTTTCACGCACTCATTGTACTTCCATAACTTCTCAGTTTAACTACATTTAAGCCTGGCGGGTGAAAAAAATCCATTCCTACACGGTCACATTTAATTCCCTTCATCATTTTTCAACTGGAATGAGTGAAATTGCTTCTTACCAGCAACTTTGCTCATTAAGAGCTCGGAGAACATTTAAATATTTCTATTTAAATCGCCTTTCCAGCAATTCCCAAAAGCCTATTTTACGCTTCTGCAGTAAGTGGATTAAACTGAATTAAAAGTGAAAAGAAAAAGGCACAGATTTTTTTTTTGTATTGCTTTTTATGTTTAGTGAAATATAGAGTATATTTTACATCAAACAAATAGGTACATTGCGGATACACCTTTAGTGCAAGTGGGGAAATTGATCTTGCTTGCTTTGTATGTAAGTGAGCAGGATAATGTGGAGAATAATAATGAAACCACACAGTTGGCTTTTAGGTGAGAGTCCACAAGCCAAGCTGCAGTACCTTATTGCTCTTTCCCCATATTTTCCTTTTTATCATCCATCTGTCCTCATTAAATTTGTTTTTCCCTCCAAAAGCGATGTTCTTTTAAATCAATCCAGGTATTCGCTCTTGGAAAGCTAAATCAATCTTTAATCATACATATTTGCTGCTTATTTTTTCGAAGTAAACAATAAATCTTTTTTTTTTTTTTTCACAAAATGAGCTGTTTTTTCTCCATCCTTCCTTGTCATTTTTGTACTAAAATATGTGCAGAATGAGGATTTCATAACAAATTACATGTACACTAGAATCACATTTAAAGTTTGTATTGCTGTTGCAAGCATTTATAGTTTGAAAAAGCCCTCGGTTGTAAAGAATATGTGAGAATCTTTCCTGTCTGATTACCGTCTACCTCTGTAAATGGCTGCTAATGTTATGATTAGTTTTTTCTGCCTCACAATTATTATTAATCTCGCCAGAAGATCTTATAGAAAGGCGGCCTGCTAAATATTGAAACATAAAGTCAATATTCCTGAATATTAAGAGCCTATTCAGTTTCATCACAATTCAGCAGAAACACACAAAGAGCATAAATCTCCTCCATCAACTCCCAGCAGTTTATGCTGAGAACAAAACCAGCCATTTTTGTGGTCAATAGGTTTTTTTTTAGGGCTTTTGTTTGGCTCAAAAGGACTTTGATGAATGTTTCCTTTCACTGACATTATGATTTGACAGCCTGGACCCTCACATTAGCTCACATACTTATCTCTCTATTTAGTCATAGATGCACACAATTACACTATGAGACCAGGCACCGAGCTGTTTTTGAAAGGAATAGTTTTACTTATGAAGGCGCTTACTTATAAGCACTTTTGTTATAATTCAAAGAAGCAGATGACAATTACCAAATTTCCTTTTGCCTTTTTCTTCTGCAGTGATGCCACGTTTTGCTGAACAGGTGGAAGTAGCGATCGAGGCGCTGAGCACAAATCCCCCACAGCCCTTTGAGGAGAACGAATTCATTGATGCATCTCGTTTGGTCTACGACGGCGTCCGTGACATCAGGAAAGCTGTCCTTATGATACGGGTGGGTTCGTCCAGAGCATTCACTGAATTTCACCCAGATATCCTACATCCACTGCCAATTAGCCATAACTCACAGTTGCAGTTGAGTTTGTATTATGATATCATTTTATCAGAACCAGCAATCTGGGCTTTGCTCCCCATGTGTATTGTTAAGCCCTTGACCCTGTCGCTGGTTCACCTCTTCTACTTCCTTGGACTTTTGAGAGATACCAACCCTTACAGAACCACCTACTTGTCCTGCTTACTAAAGTCCTTAAACTTGCCCAGGGATGTGTTTGCGTATAAACTTTAAAGACTAAATTAAAAGTTGCTGCCAAACATATGACCCCTCTCTGCATGGCAAGTCCCATAATAAAGGGATAATTTGTGTCATTCATGTCATTACATGGTGTATGTTAGGAGTTATGAGCATGTATGTCTAATTTCAGAACTTTTCCAACCTAAGTACCTACATTTTAATAACTGTATATGCAATGTAGCACTCTCCACTAAATTTAGCTTCTGCAAAAACACAAAAAATGAATGAATAAATTAAGGCAGTTAGGGTTTAGTATTTCACAGTCTGCCTGCACTTTGTCAGTGTAAGATTCTCAAGTTCAATTTTAAAAATAAACATGCTTATTTTTCACTCGTATATCCATTCGAGCTTTAATAAATGCACAGAGTTTTGTGCATTTTTATTTTTATTTTGTAGAAATAAAAAGGGGAAAATAAAGATATAATGCTAATAATAAAAAGGTTACGTCACAGATTATTTAGACATATCAATCAATCAATCAAATTTTATTTGTATAGCACATTTCAGGAGCAAGGCATTTCAAAGTGCTTTGCATCATTAAACACAAAAACACAGAGTCATGCAACATTGACTCAACAATCAACAACATTAAATTTCCTGCCGAGTCGAAGTTCTGCCCTTATGGGTACCTCATCAAAAAAACAAAAAAACAAAAAACAGGCAGGAGCGCTAGTGCATCCACATTTTAGAGTTATACTTATCTCAGGTAATCTTAGGACAGACCAGGACTTGTATAATGCAGTTGTGCTGATTCATGACTCTACACAGAAGTGTGTAGACACAATGCCTGATATCAGCTACACAGATCTAACACCTCAGTTCGCAAACACATCTCACTCGCACTACTGTGCCTTGGGAGTCTCAAGAATATTCTCAAAGAAGAATTGTGTGGCACTGTCGAACCCTGAATGCTGTTGTTTTTATAGTTGCGCCAAAGATGGACTGCATATGAAGGTGAGCAAAAAGTTTTGAACAAAGCAATTTTAACATTTCTGGAGCACATGTAAAACTTATGGGGATACATTTGTCTGCCTGTAAAGTTTGCATCACTGCCTCTCGGAGTCTCTATTGTCAGAGAGATCACTAGTGAGGTAATGTCCAAGATATTTGACCTCATCTGTTAAAAATCTGGAAAAGTCTGTTTTTGATGTTCCTTTGTTTCTATTATCATTGTGAGACTATTACACTGCCATTATGTCATCTTAAGATGCTAATTATGTTAATGATATTAACTGGTTGAATATTAAGAACCAGTTAATATTCACTAACTAATTAGTCAGGTCTTCTGTTTGGTGACCTAGCCAATGACTAGAAGACCTAGCTACTTAACAGACAAGCCACTTTTATTCACCATGTGAAGAATCTGCTCTGGGTAGGTCATACAGGCTCAAATTTTAGAGAACTTAAACGTTTTAATTTTATTATCTTTTGTCTGATTGTTAGCTCCAGTATGATGCAAATTTGTACTTGCAGGACATCAATATTTTTAACACCACTAGTACTTTTTTAATTGCTAAATTACATATTGATGTAAAATATTTTATAACAAAACCATACCAGCATGAGGAAACGTGTAAAGGAACAAATAAAATATATAATTCACGTGATCTGTGTGTTTTCAAAACTGTCGAGACAAAAACAAAAACAAAACAGCTTCATAACAAGCAGCAGCTCCACTCTGTTACAGAGTGTACACTTTTCACACAAAACTGACCCTCCTCTTTTCAGCATGTAATACATTTATTCAACTTTATGCAGCCTGGAAGGATTCCCATTGCAGTTCTGGAAAAAATCTAATTATGGAAAATAATTTGATGTTGGTAAATAATGTAAAACAGGCAGCTTTGAACTGCCCGGGACCAGCTGGCTTCATAATCCCATCCAAGTTCAATTACTTTCCGAGGAAACAACTTGGAAGATCTTTGCTTTCTCTGTTGTTCGGCTCTGTCATACAGATAGGAAATGTTGGTTCTATGTGTAATGCCCCCTCTGCCCCACTTTTTTTTTTCCTATGTGTTCACAGTCTAATTTTTCTCTCACTTAAACCGAGTGTTAGGCTCTTTTATACTTTTCCTACTAAAGATCTCATGAGAATTCAATGGATTAAGAAGCCAATTTTCCACAGCATATAAAACTCCAGGCAGGTTTAGAGAAGTTGAGTTATAATGAAACTTTAAAACATAGTTGTGTGATGACCTATATGTCTCAAAATGTGGTCATGTAAATTCAGAAATATCTCTGGATAGAGCAGCAAATGTTAAACAGAGGATGAAATTCAGTCAGTTGGCCCAGTCTACAGTGCCTTTCAAAGACACCCTGACGTTTTATTCACATGTTGTCATGTTAAAATCACAAACTTTTTCTGTAATAGAACAATATAAAGTTACTGCATAATTATTAAGTGCAAGCAAAATGATACAGGATATTTGAGGAAAGGGCTGACATATATTTATGTTTAACGTCCCCTTTTTCTGATGAATAAAATCCACTTCAAACAACTGGCTTCAGAAGTTACCAAAGTAGAATGAATACAATCAGCCTAAGTGTAATTGAATTTAAGTATAAACCAGAAGATCTCAGAGACTTGTTGGAGAATATTAGGAAATGTTGATACGTCAGGAAAATGCAGTCCAGACCCAGTTTCTTCTTTTGGTTCATATGCGACCCTGATCAAACTTTTTCATGGCCCTCTGAACTGCCCAATTACAATCATTTCATTGATATAAAATCGGATTTGTGCCTTCTCTGTATGTGGCACTAAATTGGACGTGTATCTAATAGTTTTCAAAATACCTGCAGTCTGAACAGTCATGCTGCATTTTATCCAACTTTTAGGTGACTGAAGATCGATGATACTGATTTTCTTCTGAGAACCCGGGCAAGTCTGTGTCAGTGAAGCACGTTACGTTATAATCCTACCACTCCTGGTTCCATCTATGCATCCAAACAGACTTCTCAACAGAAGTTGCAAGTAATGTGTCACAGAAGGCCATCGCTGTCAGTTGTGCTTTCTTTTTATGTAGCTTTTTTAGTCTTGTGACAATACTACCATTCCGTAGATTAGTGGTCCCCAAACTTTTTCCTGCTAAAGAGCCCCCTTGTGGTTGAAGAAAAATCCACATATAAACCGGAAAATACAATAAATGAAAAAAAAAATCTGAATGTTCTCTGGTATTGTTCAGGGGGCCGGACCAAATGTGGAGGCGGGCCGGATCCGGCCCGCGGGCCGTAGTTTGGGGACCCCTGCCGTAGATGGTACCATTCCAATTGTACTTCTGTAAACATTGCACTGCTGTGTGATGCTACACATATGGGTTGCTTTGGGTTATAGACCATGTACATAGAAGTCTGACTGCAGTTGCTTTTAATTAATATGAACAACCACACCAAAAAAATCTGATTTCAGTAAAAAAAAAAAAAAAAGTATATATATGAGTAGAAGAACATCAAGACCTGATGTGTGGAAATAGTCTAAGAACAAAATGAACAATGGATTTAACGTTTTGGAGAAGTTCGATGCAAGGAGCACTACTCAATGCATCATATAAAAAGGTAAAGTGTCTAGCACTACTGCTAACCTACCAATAGAGAAAGCAGTCAGAGAAGCAGAAAGAGGCTGAGATCCTCAACTGAGATTGGAAATTTGGTTTTCTTCCTGTTAGAGCTTTTCAACAAGTCAAATAGGAAACAGTTAATTCATAAAAGAAGATAAAGTGGTCAGTGAAAGACAAGTAAAAGCCTCGTGTTGGAAAACTAACATCATCCCTAAACCCTCAGCAAAACACAGTGGTGGCATCATCATGCTGTGGTTATGTTTTTCTCCAGCAAGGACACGGATGTTGTTCAGAGCTGATCAGAACAACAAAAGAGCAAAATACTGGACAACACTGGAGGAAACCCTTCTAAAGTCTTGGGAGGGAATTTTTTTTCCCACTTTACAACCATGGACTGTTCTGCTTTTCCAAAAAAATAAATACAGTTTGTGTCTGTAATAAGACAATGTGAAAAACCTCAGAGGATGTAAATACTTTTGGAAGGCACTTGTGTATGATTCTTTATTTAAACCATATGTCACACAAAAAACGTTTCCATTATTTAAAATGAAGAGTTAGGTTGAATCCAAGGCACTGCTTAGTTTGGATTGTGTTGTTTAAGGCGCCAGAAATGATAAAATAACTTAAAGCTATTTTTATAATCATTCAGTTTAGAGGTTTATTTAATACCTCTCATGGCTTTGCAATAGAGAAACTGGAGTTTCACTAGCTTGTAAGATTATCATAATACCCATAATAGTTTAATCCTCTGTTAGAATGACCACAAGGTAAACAGCGGAATCATCCCATCATGATGTTCACATAAGTGCCTGGTCTCCTTGGTAACTGGCCCTCTAAGTTGGCACCTCGGCTGCGTCACACAGTGACCTCATTGAACAAAATGAGGGGGCCGCATTCTTTCTCGGTCTTTATGTATGAGCAAGCATCGCTTTTGTCAGGCCAAGTGTCACATTGCTTTAGTGAAACTGCAGAACAAAAATCTGCCACTTCCTTGCATGAACTGTAGCTACACTGACATTAGCAGCTTTGTGTTAGGAATCATTGTTGCAATGATTTTTATTTATTTATTTTTTTGCATCTGATTGCTTTCATACCTAACAATTATGTGTGAAGCAGCTGAAATAAAACAGGGTGAAATGGTGCGAATCTGCAACACACTGTAATTATGAAACAAAATACATAACAAAATACTTAACAATAACTGATTCTTCCCCTAAGTCTATATTCTTCCTCTTTTCAATCTTTTCACATTGAGAAAACAAACTTTTTTTTAAAGCACGAAACAAATAATTTTTTTTTAACTTCATTTTTTACTTTTTTTAAATGTATTCAATGACTCATAGTAGAATTAACTTGGAGACGAGATTGGATCTGAGACTAGTCAGACTTGTGACCAATGACAAGGACTGTTCCTCCTGCTCAATATTTAATGCGACCTTAGCCATGCAGAGTGAAAAGATGCGTTGAAAAGGAGCAAGCGCCAAATATGCTAGAGCAGTTATTCTAAAATGCTGGACCCAATCTAGATCAGGACAAAACAGCAAGTCAATTTAGAATGCAATTGAAATTTTTTATGACTACACAAAGGCACTTTATTCATGATTGCACGAAAATGAATTAAGTTAAATCTATTTTTCCTAAAAAGCAGCCTTCCCTCCCATTTTTCTAGAAATATTCTTGTAATCACAGCATGAAAAAAGCTACACTGCTTGGCACTGGCTAACTCTATAGTAACCATTTTAATGCAGGATTGTGCATTGAATCATTTAAATGCATGTCGTTATTCTTACATGACCATAAACACCAGGTTATATTGTTCAGTGACAAACTAACTAGCAAAATTGGAGATGACTAACATCATCCCAGCTTAATTCGCCAACCCTTTCAGTAGCTCATGCTAAAGCAGAATGTCAAATATCTCTTCTCATTTGACACACAAGTTATATAAGTAACCACTTCAGAACTCCACACTCGTTTTGGACAGGCTCTCATTTAAAAAGAAAAGTTGCAAAAGCTGCCAGGCCACAGGTGGAAGGAGTCGAGCCATGACTCATGTAGGCTAAGGTAGTTTCTTCCATAATAAAATGGAAGAGTAGTTGCTTTTTGTATCACTTACCCAAATGTCGTTTTGCTCATATTATAAACAGTCGGTCACCACTCCAGAACTCTTTAGTCCCGTGCAAAAAGGCCCATCATGTTGGGCATAAAGACAGGGTTGGGTTTCAGTGGCATTTTGACATCCCCCTGGGGGAAACCGAATGATGTGCTGGTAGTGTGTGAATATTCCCGACTTCTTTTTGCAGATGCTGAAGCCTGTGGCCAAGAAAGACCAGAGTGAGAGTTGAACAACATCTAGTGGCTAAAACAGAGAGCAGGAGACCGAGATAAGCAACATCATTTCCAACTCCCACAATGACATCAGGGGCCTGGAGATATTAGCAAGCCTAACAAACAGACCAAAAAGATGTTGGCTGGCTGTATTACCTTCCAAGCCAGCATGGCATGCAGAGATAGAGGCAAAGTTTGCTTGAAGCTGTTTGTTTGTAGATGAACTCCTACAGGAATCACACCGACCAGACACTAAAAGGGAAAATAGTCCCGTCCTGCGCCATAACTTTTCATTTCATACTCACGAACGGAACAAGAAAAGATATCCTTAGCTGTTGTTAAGCAGTCCCTGAGAAAATGTTACTATGTCTAACATTCATATTCCTTATCAATAGAAACACATATTCATACCTCACCATTTTTCTATTTCACCACATTAAAATCTGAAAAATTATTGTGATTTTACAGTGTTTAACAGACCAACACCCACTTAATTGTGAGGACAAAGAAAGCTTAAATTAATAATTTAAACGTTTTTAAGCAATTTGAAAAGTTTTGCCTCTACTCCACGACCCTTTCCTCAATGTGTCCTTTGAAAAAAACGTAAAGTGTCCTTAAACACCTTCTTGCAGATCACTGTTTAGGCCTTCATCAAAAAAATGTAGAGTATGCAAACCTACCAAGATATGGCCATCTGCCTTAAGTGAGAGGCTTGGTAAGGACAGCATTACTTGGAGAGATACACGGTAACTCTGGATTAGCTGCAGAGGTCCACAGCTCAGGTGTGAGACTGTCAACAAGATAAGTAGTCCTGCAATCAGTCCGGTCTATAAAACAGAGGCAAATACAAAATATATATTTCTTTGCAAATTCTATGTAGGGTGCTGACATGCATGCCATGCGGTATCTCTTGTCAAACCCCCCACAGCAGCCTAATTTTGAAAAGTCATGCCACTGTCTCAACTTGTGATTTATGAATGGCCAGACGGAGCTCAAAGGCAGCTCATCCCTGCGGATTTATGGCAAAAATGTTTTGTGAAAGAGGCTTATGTGCGGTGGAAAACTGTGGAGATGCTTTTTATTCCCAGTAGAGACGGGGAAGCTGGTCAGAGATGGTGGGAAGTTGGATGGTGCTAAAAATAGAGCAATCCTGTAAGGAAACCTGTTATAGACTGTACGATCTGTAACACCTTCCAGCACGAGCATGACGCTAAGCAGCAAGAGCTGCAACTGAATAGTTCAGATCAAAGCATATTCATGTGTTAGAGTGGCAGGGTTAACGTCCAAACCAACTGCTAATTGAGTGTCTGTGGCAGGACATGAAAGCTGATGTTCACTGATGCTCTCTACACGAGTGACAGCTGTAACCACAGTTAAAGGTGATTCTTCAAAGTATTAGCTTAGAGGCATGAATGCTTCATACCTTACTTTTCAGACTTCATGAGGACACCGGTATCCTCATTCTTGATTGGATAACATGTACAGTAAGTGTTTTTTTTTTTGCAGTGACAGTTAAAGAGTCTAACGTGTAAAAACTATTTAAAATTCCTTTCTGCTTTGTAATTTTGAGGCACTTTTTGTAGGTCTGTCTAACCTCTCATAATGTATTGAAATTTGAAATGATAAAAATCACAAAATGTGAAAAAATGAAGGGCTTATTTTCAAATGAAGTGAACAGTGCTACTGTTGTTCACAGTGCCAAGTAATACCCTACCAGTGCAGGCTTATCTGTTTCTGCTGTCCTTTCTGTGGGAAGCTGAATGTCGCCATGTATTTATGGCGACATTCAGAGCCAAAAGTAAACAAAACCTGGCAAATCAGATGGTATTAAGTTCACGTCTAGGACATATTACACTGAAGACAGGTGCTTGATCAAAGTGAATCAACGCCTGAGATGCCTGACAGTAGACCCACCCAAAAGGTTACGTCCTGAAAATGTTTGTTGCCTTAAGAGAGAAGAGATGGTTACATCCCGCTGGGATCTGGGCTGCCTGGTAGTATTACTAATAGGAACTAAAAAATGATGTGATGGTTGCGCTAACCCACCTTGTTTCATGCCATCGTTTTATCACCAGGAATCAGTGACCACAAGAAAAATGAAAGGAACAGATTCCAGGTGACAAAAACCAGCAACGTGCTAGATTACTTATATAAAACAGTTGGTCACCGTGTCTCCAGAAATCACTTTTTTAGCAGCCCTGCAAGTTCTGCCTTCACTCCATGGACCTAAATCTTCTGTGACCACTTTCGATGACAGGATCAAAAGCAGCCACTTGGCAACATAAACACCTAAGAAATATATTTCTGCAGCCATGACATAGCAAACTGTAAGGATTAAGATACAATAATTCCCAATGTTGAGGAATTGTAGGAGTAAGTCATTAATACTTTCAATACTTTGAGGATTTTCTGTCCCATTTTATAAACGTTGCTTGCTGAGACACGCTGAGCTTATGCCTTTTTCAGCTTTTCTTTTTAACAAAAGTGCCAGTCAACAAACAAAATCCAAAAATAATAGAAAGCTTGAAACAAGTTAAGTCTGTTTCCTTTAATACTGCTGTGGTTATTATTTTCCAGCAGCCTTGTTTGATTACTATTTGTAGTTCTTAAGTGCTTTTATTCAGAGTACTTTGACAGTATAACATTAGTCAGCTCTTCACTCAACAGTTTGTAAGGGTAAATGCGGATAGGTGTTTTTGAAATGCTACCGTTATTATTTAACAAATGTACATATTTCACTGTGAAGCTTTGCCTTCTATCAGGTCAGCTGCCGGATGTGTCCTGAAAACAAATATGGACTCCAACAGATGAAGGAGCCTGTTCAGATTTTCCCTTAAATGAAAATGACTTTTCAGAATTGAGATTCTGTTTTTATAAACAAAGATTCATAAAATGATAGGAAGCTTTGTTCCTGTAATTTATGAGAAGTCAGGAAAAAAAAAACTATGTAATGGATGGTCTTGGAATATTTTACTTTGCCTTTTACAGATTTTTGTTCAGACTTGAGAAGAACGACAATAAAGATTTAATGCCACTACACAAAGCTGTTTGAATATAGTGCATCTTCAAAAGAAAGTTGCAAACCTTACTGTTGTACGGGGACTAATACAGAGAAATGTTTGATCATAACAGATCAAAGAAGATTAGGGATGTGAGCTGTTTTAGACCTAGAAGGCATTGCATTTCTTGCCTTTCTATTTCAAAAGTTATACTAAAAAAACTGGGCACTGCAATCTTTTTATGTCAGTTTTAAATTATTTCAATTGTAAGGGACAACCATGCCTTGTTAAAGACATGGAATTTGGTGAAAGTGTCTAGTTCTCTGTTTTAAATAATTAAAAATAATAATTAAATAATTCAAATGTTCAAAGTCAAATAATGACAGAGTCTTAAAAGTAGCTGCATGCTCCATTTTTTTTTTAGCTAAAAGTTGGAGACTCTTTTTGATGTAGTGTAGTCTTTTTTTTCTGTTTGTTTACAATTCCATCTGCCTTCTGAAACAGACCCAGATATTAGCCTATAAATGATACTTGGCTTCAGATTACTTTTATTTTTATTCCTCTAGAGCTAATTCCTAGTGCTTTGTAGAAAAAGAAAAAAAAACAAAAAAACTATCTTCCGCATTTGTTCACTTTTATGTAGTACAACTCTATTCCTATGTTTGGCAGTTTGAGATTTAAAATTATGTTCATTCAATCAAGACGTTTGTTTCTGGCCACTCAAAAATCTTAATTATGCGACTAATCTAAATAAACATTCTGGATCTGTCTGTTCACATATAGAAATATATAGATTTATATGTGTATCAGAATTTTTTTTCTTTCTTACCTCTGAGTTTTGCTTCAGGTGTTCACAAATGTCCTTTGGAATAATTTTGCAGGTCATTTGGCTGACTACTTACTGAGTTCACTTTGAACTAAATCCACAGTTGCTGTATTGTATTCGGAATTCAAAACAGAAAGAATGAAAGGTGCTTTACCTTTTTAGAAAAAAATGAAGTTTATGCAACTGAACTTTTTCACCACTGAGGTTTGATTGGTTTGTTTTCTTCTGACTTTGCTTTTGTGCTTCCTGCAGACGCCAGAGGAGTTGGAAGATGACTCGGACTTCGAACAGGAGGACTATGACACTCGCAGCAGGACTAGCGTCCAGACTGAAGATGACCAGCTTATTGCTGGTCAGAGCGCTCGGGTGAGTGGGTAATCACTTCCTACTGTGCTACACCTTTTCACATGTGCCCCAGTTATGGAACTTGCAACAAACAACAACAGGGAAAAGCATATCTATTTTTCTTGGATAAAGGACAGGCAGTCTACATAAAAGTTTTCTTTTTTTTTTTCAACAGTAACAGTAGCTTTTATGGTTCAGATGTAGTTTGAAGTGATGTCTGTCGAGTTCCCAGCAGCACATGAATCAGCCCGTCCAACGTGTTCCACTTCTGCAGCATTTAACAGATTCTAACAAGCGTCACGATTTGAAATTAGCACCGTTCAGGGATGACAGGTGTAAAATTGCAAATCACAAACAAAGAAGTAATTACCAACCTCCCTTCAGACTCTCCCCAACATGTGACACAAACCTTTGCCAAGGCCCCAGTCGTGATCGCCAGGGTCTGGGCTTTGTTGCACATTAGCAATTTTTCACTTGGGCCCAGCTTAAAGGACATTAAGAGGGTATCAGTGCCTGCTCCCCTCCAGCAACACAGTGTCTAGCGGTGTGCTGCATGTTGAATGGATTGTGAAAGGCAGAAGTGTGACTTGGCTCAATGCCTCTCCCTGTGGCCCAGGCGAGACTCGGTACTGCCTGCTAACATCAGGGTAATCCACTAAAAGGGGGGAAATAAATCCAATCAAATCAGAAGCCTGCTTTAGTTAAAGGTCTGTAATGTGCACCTACTACCTCCTTAATGATGTCGTTTTTTTATTCTCTGTTGGAAAAATCTCAGTACATGAGTAGAAGGCAATCTTTTCTTCCTCAAGGAGCCATTAGGAGCAATAATGTCAAGGTGTTTAAAGTAATTCATAGGGCCACTGTCAGCAAACTACCTCAGCAATTTAACACATTTTCCATCAAACCCATTGGTCATCCTTAAAAGAAGCAAAACCTAAGTCAGCTTCAAAGCCCCATGGTGTATTTGTTGAACTAAAGCATTTTTATAGCCACTATGTCTAAGTTTATAGTTAAGTGGGCATTAGTGTGTTATTTTTTTAGTTTTGTCCACTCTGAAACTTCCAGTTAATGGAGACATGCACATTCTTAACATTTTAGTTTGAGCTGCTGAGCTTATGTTGAGACTTTGACTGGGCCATTCTTTTCTTTTCTTTTCACAGTCTTTCAGAAAGCTGGTGCGCTTGACCCAGTTTGTCTAAAATTGGGTTTCATGCCCCAGTTTTAACATTTAGCTTGCTAACAGAGACATGTTGAGTCTGAACCGCAGCTTTTGATTTTACCTGGTTTTCTTTGCTGTTTCTTTGAATAATACAGTCTCATTCCGGTATAAATATGCTAGAACATTCCCTTCTGAGAAGGACTGGGAATTGTGTCAAAAGATTTTTCTTTTGAAATTACTTTTTCCACTACAGAACAGCTCTGCACACTCGCACGAGTTCTGTTTGCAAAGTCTATTTGATAGGAAACAAATGGTGACATTTTAATGGAGCAGTTCTGATTGAAGAAGTAATGACATAGCGATTTTATAAACATTCCTTTGAGATTTTGAATTGCTTCTAAGTTAATGCTTTCTTTCGAAATGTAATATTTTATTTGTGCAGTATAGCTGTGTATACAAAGTGTCTAATTGTGTATTGGAGTAGAATGATAATTGGTTTTCAAAATGTTTCACAAAGAATAACCCGCAACGTGTGTCTGTTTTACTTATTTACTTTGGTTAAGTCAGTACTGTGTAACCAGTTTTCTTTGTAGTCAAAACCGCAAGTCTTTTTGGGGAATGTCTCATGAACATTCATTTTTACACTTTGATTTTGTTATCTTTGGCTGGGTCATGTGAATATGTTTTGCCTGAAGCCATCACATTGTAGCTCTGGTTGTTTATTTGGGGCTATTTTCCTGCTGGAGAATGAACCACTGCTGCAGTCTCACATCTCTTTTTTTTTTTTTTTCATTTTTCCAGAACAACATCTCATCTTATGATCTCTAGCAAACCTCTGAGTCTACATTTGACACAAGTGGATTCTCTTTTGTAATTTGGTGATTCTATTTTGGAGTTTCAGAAAAAAATGGAACCATAAGCAATCACATTCCATGCTTTTTGTTTTTTTTATTTGTAAAAAAAAATAATAATGTAAGTCAATTACAGTGATCTGCTGTTTTGGCATTGGTTCATCTCCAAAAATACATTGAGTTTGAGGGTGTAATAAGACAAAGTATGGAAGAGATGTCTTGGTAATATATCCAAGATGCTTACTAACATGTAAGCATCTTGTTAAACTTTAATAGATAAAGTTTAACCTCAGATCTTTGCAATGAAGAGGAAGTTTTGGCTTCCTCCAAGAAAGACTGTGGGGGTTCTGGGTGTGAAGTACTTTGGTTTGTTGTATTTGTACTCCCACTAGGGCTCCTGCAGTGTAACATTGCAGAGCCCATCTGAGCTAAGATGCACCAACACTTGTACACAAAAGAGCTTTACAGTACCAAACTGTTAACTAGTTTTTCTGGCACTCAGCTAAGCTGTGAGTGGGCAGTGCTATTTGAGAACAGTTTTAAGTTGCAAAGTGTCCCATTTCTCGTGACTTCTGACTGTAATACAGTGATGCAGAGCGGATTAAAGTGCATTAACACATGTTGCAAATATGTTTGGATAAAAAAAAAAATAAAAAATAAAAAAAAAACAGATGATATTTTTCCTACTTGTACATATTTTTTTTTAAATTCCCCTGTAGTAAATATCTGGCATACTGACAGTATTTTTCACAGCTAGATGTGTGCTGTTTTTCTACCAGCCGACAGTGTCATGGCCTCTGAGATTAAAATTTAAAACACGCACAGGGCAAACACATCCATAAAAGATGTTTTTTTTGTTTTGTTTTTTTTTTTGCTGTAAAGTAGTGGTGATTTGCACAATCTGCTCCAGTCTGTGGTGTTAGGATAAAGCTCGCTGTCCTCTTACGGTCATGCCAAGTCCACGCTGGTGCTCCGTCTTCTCTTTCAAACAGACAAGGAAAGTAATCCATTTTCTCCATAGGAGCTGACATGAGCACACTGAGGTTTACAGTTGTGATCCCTCCAAGCCCATCCAGTGCACAGATATCATACAAAGGACGCTTATGTGATATCTCAATTCTACTCTGCCTCACTGTTCTCTCAAGTCTTTTTGTAACATCAAATCGAGTTTAAGGCTTTCTCGGGAGCTTATTCTATTTGTGTTTTGCCTTGCAAAGGGCTTCATCTTTTGCTTTCTTTTTGAGCGCGAGGTGATATATATATGTATATATAAAAAAAAGGAATATAAAAACAAAAAAAGGTAAATTATAATTCTAAGGAATCTAAACAAAACCTTCACTTGTGTGACACGCCATGGATGGTTCGCAGGCAGTCAAACACACTGTAAACATTTTTAAACGCTGTGATTGGATAGCTTTGCTGATAGGTCATCCATAAAATTGAACTCTGAGTGTCTGGGCAGTTTATTTCAAATGAAAGAAATTAAAGTCATTTCAAAACGCCGCACTTGGTGAAGAAACCCGGAAAGCGCTCTAATCCCCGCAGACGTAGCCTAGTCGCAGAGTGTATTGGCGCTGCTCTCCCTCGGCTGGATTTGCCACTATGTTAAGCTCCCAAGGCCCGCTCCTTGTTGTTATCAGTAAAGAAGGGGAAGGGATTTGGGGATAAGTGAATTCTAGAGAGCTACTGGGGGAGGCGGCTGAGATGGGGTAGGGGCTGGGTGCAGCGCCATTGCTGTGCTCCTCTGACGTCCCAATTGGCTCATGTGTTTACCCCTGTGCTGTGCAGCTTTCCTTTGTGTTCACAAACCCTTTCTCTGCCTTTCCTCCCTGACAGGCTCTCTTTTGTCACACCATTTTAGAAGTGAATTGCTATACTAACCAAATCCCTGACTCTCTCTCCCCAACCCCCCTTGAACCTATTTTTCAGTCAGGGAATTTTCAGTCTTTCTCCCCGAGACTTTTAGCTCCTTTTATTTGTTGTGGGGGAGCAGCCTGCCCTGATTTAATGCGCTTCTTTTGTATAGAGATTGCAGTGAAGATTCCTTATTTGACTCAGAGAATTAGCCACACATAGAATTATTAATAAATCTCTGTTTACATTTGCACTGTCTGACTCAGAGCATTGGCATTAAGCAAAAATCACACATGGCCATATCTATGATACCAGCTGTACACACTTTAGAGTTATTATAGAGTGAGTCATCGATTGCTTTAACAGTTGGACACGGGGACTATATGAAAACTCAATATGTGAAAGACAGCCCTACTGACCTGAACTCAGGCGGTTCCGGTGAATGTCACAGCACAGTCAACCGAGCTCCTGGTGATTAGGCAGCAATTACCGAGCAGCTTTGTTTACATTATATTTTTGGCCACATTGGACATGAGCATGTAATCAGCAAACCACACCCCAGGGTGCCACTGGCATACCCAAACTTCAAGCTGAGCGCACAAGAGCTTATGAAGAGTCAGTGGGCTGAAATTAGCTTTGTTGTGTTCACAGAAACGCTGCAATAAAAACTGGTTTTAGATGAAAACAGAAACATAAATAAAACATTTTTAAATCAGAGTTATTCTTGTTGATGGCAAAGCACTTAGGGAGGATTATAAAGAGTATCACATTCTATCTAAACTGAAGTTTAATGTTTCTTTCATATGAAGAAATGAAGAGCTTTTTGTGTAATATTAAGTCCTGCCACGTTTATGAAGTGTGTGTTCTGTTAACGTGCACCATTTTGTATCGAGTGCAAGTATTAAGATAAAAGGTTTGAAATTCACCATATTCTGATTCATCAAGACATGGTATGCTACTTTCTCGTTTTTTATTTGGGTGGGGCGCTCCCCTTCCTAACAACACAAGGACAAATATAGAATGCCATAAACAGAATGTGTTAATGCCCCCAAATGGTTTAATATTCATTAGCTGAATTATTTTGAAAGGTGTAGAGTTGTCATATCATTTCACGGTAAGAAAAGTGCAGTGGAAAAATATTTACCGTGTGTTTAGTTACTATTCAAATTTCCTGTTTTATTTATTTTTTTCCTTTTTGGTTTCTCTTAAATGTTTCAGGTTATAACACAAACATTAGTATCACATAACCTGAATAAATCTATAAAAAAGCCTCAAATTAGGATTTTATTTATCAATGAAAAAATATTCATCCAAACAAAAATGACACTATGTGAAAAAATAATAGCCGCAAGTTAAATCATGAATTAACTGTGATTAAACATATTTATTTTAGTACAGTTTTACCAGTCAAACCAAGTGCTAATAAGTGTAAATTCCTTCTGTGAGTGGTCATTTATTAGAAAGTGAATTTGCTGGAACAAAGCATTTTAATACTGTATTAAAACAAGGAATGTGATTACAGAGCTGGCACTTTAAGCTGTCTTTTGTATATTTGATTGCAGATTAGTAAAGTTCACATTATCTACTGTAACAACCAGCCTCTGTGTGTATTCCCTAAAGCATGTTGATCCCTTTTCGCTGCAGAAAACATAAACGTCTGTGGAAGAAATCTTAAGTGCACGTACTACACTTAAATAATATTTCAGTGTTCTTTAGTAACTCAATTAAGGAAACGAAGGTTGCACATTTTTCTAACCCTGTTTCGAAGAGCAGATGTAAAACAACATTTTTATTCCACATTATCAGGGACATCATTCCTCCTGCTATACATCCTGCTCCCATATCTTCAATTGAGGACTCATATTTTTTTTTTTTTCCTTTTTTGTTGAGGTTAGAAATGTGAGCAAAAACATCTCTTTCTCAGCATCTGCATTGGTGTTTGCTGTCCAGCTCAGCCTGTTATCTGAGACAGCTTTGCACATGTTACTTTACTGAGCCAAACTTATTGGTACATTTAAAGCCTCTTGTTGCTCTCTGAACATTTTAACAAATAGTTTTCTTCAGAGGAATCTCATAGTGCATGAATTCCAACATGACTATAGTCAATGTTTAAACTGGCCTTGAGGTATTGTTCCAAAAATGCTGTCATCTACCCACCTTTTAAAAAAATACAGTTGCCTTGACTTCAGCTCATTGATACTTAAAAATAGCTAATATTGAGTCTTCTTTCTTCAGAAAGAACGTTCGCACTGAAGAGTGTCGTTGCAGCTTTTTAGCTTAGAAACTTTGCATTCATTCACTGCCAAAATAATGAACATTTGAGTTTCTTCACAGCTGATTAAACAAAATAGAGTGACTGAGTGCGGTCACCAGCCAATCTCTCTCTTTATCAATAATTTTGACTCAAATTATTTACCTTAAAAAAAATTAAAAACCTGCCCGACAAATAGAGAACTTCTCAAAATAGAGAACCTTACCACAAAGTCCTAACTTTGAGGTAAAGTTAGGACTTTTGAAATGATGAATGAAAAGGCAGATATAAAAAAAAATATTGCATGTTCATCTTATGCGGGTCAAAATGAGTAAATTACAAAACATTTGCAAAGCAGAAGATTCATCTTGACCAATCTGTACGTTTCTCAGCTATAGAAAAATCCCAATTGAAAAGCAAGGGAGGGACAACCATTACTGCATGAAACGATTACTTGTTTCTTTTTCCTAGCATATACTTTTCATTAAAAAAACAACTTGAATGTAAATAACTTAAGGGCTTTGTCTAATTACTGAGTTAATCTACAGCAGGGTATTTAATATGTAAAGCAGTCATATATATTAGATGTTCAATTATTGATTAAATGAATAAGAGTACTGCTGGCCCAGATCCCCGAATTCACAACAACTCAAAGCAACACACACACACGCCCCGCAGTGGTAATATGTGATGCCTTGCTAAAAATCTAATGTGTGTTTTAAATAGTTCCTTCCTTGCTGTGCAGTCTAAATACATATTAACTTGGTATTTGTTTTAAATGCAAGCAGTGTTTTCACCCCCCATGCTGTTTAATGGGATTTGCCTCCATGCTGTTGTTTGTGTGTCCTGGCACGAGCAGCAGAGGAAATCTACACTGGGCTTGAGGGGGCTACTTTAGCTTGTTTGTTTATGCCAGGCATTTTTTTTCTTTTTCTTTTCAACTAACCACCATGAATGCGCCGCCGCACTCGGAGAGCGATCAGAAGGCCTAAACTCATCGACGCACCCGTTAGCCGCTGATGAGAAAGCTGGGCCTCTACGCCTTTCTGTTTATGCCTGTAATTTCAATTTTCTGTTTCCCATTGTGGCTCTCCCTCCGTATTTTCTCTGAAAGAATTTCAGGGGGACAAATAAACCACTTTTTTTTTTTTTTTTTTTTTCACCTGACACGTCTACCAGCAAGCAAAGTGACTCGCATCTCACTGTACCCCATCTCCCTCCCCCTAACACACACCAACTATCTTGTGAGAGAGTCAGGAAGGAAAAGGGATAAGGAGGACTTGGGTTTTTATAACAGGAAAAATGACAGTTCTTTGGAGGACAGTGATTAATAGGTGAGGTTAAAAAACTAATAGTGACTTTTCTGTTTTTTCCACTGTACTCGTTTTCAATCTGTGCTTCTGGAGTCAATATAATCGACCTAATGGAAACCAGGTTACTCTTCCTTCCACCTCACCCTGCTGACATAATGTTGAAGAAATGCATTATTCATTCTCTGGTCTTAGAGGCAAGGTAATTATACATTTATCTTCCAAATAATACTAGGTCCTAACTGTGCCTGTGACCTCGCCACAAGATTTATGCCATTTTGGACCTGCCCCCAAAGGCTGCTAAGAGAGGAAATGTATTTTCACAGCTGGGAAAAAAAAATATGAAGGCAAAAATGGATTTGCTTTTATGGGTATAAGATGTCAAGGGTTTTGAAAAGGTCCCGTCATTAAATACAAAGTCAAGAACTTTATTTGAAAGTGTTCTTAAAGGGCAAGATGATAGAATTAATGTTCAAGTTTGTAGTTTTGCAGTTTCTTAAAGTTTAAAAAAAGGGTGCTTTCGTCCGCCTTTTATCTTCATGCAGTAGGCACTTCTACTTACCTAATCCCTCTACTTCTTCAACGTTTTCTTCATTTTCTATTCTTCCCTCTTCTCTAGTCTTTTCTCTTCCTCAATTCCTTTCTCTTACATTCCTTCTCCTGAGTCATGTTGCCAATTTATTCTTCTAAGTTTTACCTTTCTGGCGTCTCCTCTACCACTTCTGATGCTTTTGTTTTTCTGTGTTGCCTGCAGGCCATCATGGCACAACTTCCCCAGGAGGAGAAGGCAAAGATTGCCGAGCAGGTAGAGAGCTTCAGACAAGAGAAGTGCAAGCTGGATGCAGAAGTGGCCAAATGGGACGACAACGGCAATGACATCATTGTGCTGGCAAAACAGATGTGTATGATCATGATGGAAATGACCGACTTCACCAGGTAAAATCACCACCTAAAATGTCATTATAAAACATTCAATGATTGTGTGTACTTTTACTCATCTACATTAAAGTGCCAACATGCAAAATGCAGCGTGACAAACATTTAACATCGTTCACCCTAAATTCACAATTCCCACAGTAAAACAAGGCAGTGGCTGCGTCAAGATGTGGGATGCTTTTTTTTTGTTTGTTTTTTCAGACGATTCAGACTTTGTTGGAGCAGTTTTTATATAAGAATACCCGAAAATGACAGTATCAGCTCGAGTTGAGACAAGAGGACCAAAGACATACAGTGTTTTTCAGAATGGATTTCTACAATTTGTTGAACATTAATCTGAATTGCTCTAGCACATAAAATCCTTTGAGAATACACTGAGGTTTGCGCTCTTAAGATGATGAAATCTGAAAAAGTCAAAGGGTTACCAGTACTTTTGGAAGACACTGTATATTCAGCAAAAAACGTTTCTGATTTCCTCCATCTCGGCCCGGGAAATTTCCCCCTAAACAGTCTGATGCTTGCTGACCCAGTTCATTGAGTTGTGATCCCTTGCAGTTAAAAAACATGGGATAAAACAGAAACAAGTCACTAATTACAGATCAGAGCAGTGATTCGTCATGAGTGTGTGTGCCTGTGGTGCTATGACTGCACCATTAATACTTGATGTTGACCACATTCAGACTGGCACATGCAACACATATTAGCTTGTCACTGAACAATAATCACACGTAGCACACAAATGTCCTTAGTGGTCACAACTAAACAGTAGCATAATATGAAGCGTTACTATCAATGCTAGTAGCATCAGTGCTGCTATCTCAGCGTAGCATTGAGCTAGTAACATGGCCAAGACGTCATTATTAACACAGGAAACCCATTCCTGAAATAAGCTTTGTTGTATTTAGCATTATTAGCAACCTTGTGGTTACCTGCGGATTCACTAAACCGATTAGCCGGAAGTCATCATGATCTTGTTTAGCAGCTCCACAGCAAGTACAGTGACGCAATAGATAAGAAAACATTACAGGCAACAGAGAAGTATGAGCAGACTGAAAAATATAACCCAAAAATAATGTAGATATTTATGCAGCACCAGGAGAGAATATTTTTTTTTTTTTGCACTTGTAGACGCTCAACAAACAAAAAAGAGCTACAAAGTGGATTTTGCATGATACAGCTCCTTTAAAACACAATCTAAAAATTTGCCTTGCGTTAAGCGCCCTTTATTAGGATACATTTATATAAAATGCAGTGCAGTCTTTTGTCTGACTTTGTGTCATTTCTTTTCAGTAATATTGCAAATGTTATGTGAACTGCTGTTTCAGTTATTAGCACTGTTGTCCGGTTTCAAGAAAGTTATAGGTGCACATCCAGGCTTGGCGTTTTTCTGTATGGAGTTTGAATATTTAGTCCATGCATGCATGACTTCTCTACTGACACCCCAGTGATACCGCCCCCCTCTTCCTCCCCTTCCACAGTCCAAAAACCTGCTAGATAGTTGGTCTCTCTAAATTACCCTTAGGAGTGAGCATGTATCCATGGCTGTTTGAGTTGTGTCTCTTTGTGATGCTCCGCAATGAAGTGACATTTCTAGGGTATACCCCAACCTCTTGTCACCTCTCATTTATTCTGGCTCAGACAACTCTTACAGTTTCCCTTATGGTGTATTGTCATATTATGATACTAATGACTATACAATAAATTGTACAACCCTAATCAACAGTTTAGGTTGGGGAATTTATGTACAAAGGCGTGCATTTCTGAAATCTGGCTATTAAAATGAAAGCTAGTTCCAAAAACAGGCCATTGAAAGACAAGACAAGGCAAAAATGTCACTCTACTGGTGAAACTGGTAAAGGCCCCCAAAAAACGTAAAATACATTTATCATTTATCTTATGCTTTACAATTATGCACTGCTTTGTGTTGGTCTATCACAATAAATATCTCAAATACTTAGAAGTTTGCTTATGGTTTCCTTTACAAAGCACTACCTATTTCTGACTTACATATTTACGTATTTTCAGACTTACATATTTATCCTTCAGTTTTCGTTTCCGTTTGAAAAATACATATTTTGCTGTTTTTTTGGTGGATTTCATGTCTTGTGTTACTGGTGCTATACTCAGTCTTAAAGTTTTTCATTATCTATGGCTTTAATTCTTCGCTCACAGTCCTTTGTTTCTTTTCCTTCCTACAGAGGAAAAGGCCCCCTGAAGAACTCCTCAGATGTGATCAACGCAGCGAAGAAGATTGCAGAAGCCGGTTCCAGGATGGACAAATTGTCTCGCGCTGTTGCAGATCAGGTAGCTCCATAACTTAGTTTGTGTCTGTCACTATCACTCTTTGTCTTAATGCATTCCTGGGGGTTGTGAGTGTGTACCTGGTGGAGTCCAGGCAGCTGGCAGGAGAGCAAATTTTTAATTTAGAGTAAGTGGGCATAGCCAATGGAAATCTTTACTGTGAGAGTTGATGAGCGTAGCTGGAGTGGTAGAGCTGTGCTGCCGGATGACTTTGTCTCCCAATGGAGCCCACACAGAGAGAGCAAGACAGCAGAACCAAGTTGTGTCTCTAATATAATTAGCTTCCAGCCGAGGTGATGCATTCATTATCAGATGAGTACCTCTCTAAAACATGCTGACAGACCATTTTCAATATCTAATCAATCAGTTCTGGGCTGAGGGACGACGGGAGTGAAAAGAAATAGGTGTTTATGCAGTGTAGGTGTATGTACACATAATGAACTGGGAGGTATTTCACAACTCTCCCTCCAGGTAATGCATAATGTTCTTTTTCATTTCATCTGCCTCTAATAGGAAGTAGTGATGCCTTGGCCTCCAAACCCACTGATATGCTGAGACTGCCTGTTGTCTTTGTAATTGCAACTGCTGTTGGCTTGCAAAGCCTTGGAACAATTACTGTTGGTTTCAATATCACTTGCTGAGCGTCTGTGTTAGCAGTGTTGAGAAGAAGAAATGTTTGACCAAAATCATCTTTTAGAATTGAAATGATTGCGTGCAATTTTGCAGCCACTGCAGTCACGATGAAGTCTACAAGTTTTTTTTATCACAAGGCCTTCGTTAACTAATTATATTCTAGGTCATCCTCTCTGTCATCTGCCTTCTTCATTTGCTTTGGAAAATAACCATATTTTTGTGGGCAGTCAAATGAAAAATGTAGGCTGATTATTCAATCCTCTTTTAATTATTTTGTGCCTTTCTTGACATCTTCAAGCCCGTTCAGTTGATAAAAAGGTCAGGGATCTGATTTTTAAATTAGAAATGTTCTACAGTTTTTATTTCAGTGCTCTTATTAAACCAGAAAACTGAATTTGTTTTGTGTGCGTGTGTGTGTGTGCGTGTACGTGTGCGTGTGTGTGTGATTTGAGACCTTTAAAAAAACCTCATGTTCACACCAAAAGATATACTTTTCCTTAGAAGATGCCTCTTTACGACTAATTGAAGTTGTTATCTGAAGCATTCTTTACCATTTATCTACACCAATTTGTCAAAGCAAGAAACTTTAGATAAAAGGCCCCTTAATGATTTATTTGTCAAAACCTTTATTAAAGAATTAGCCCTGCCAGTCACAGTTAATAAAAGTGGAGTGTGCCAAACATATGCTTAGGAAGTTATAGACCTCCTATGTACACTCATTTTCTATTTTATTAGCTACGTCTTGCTAGTATTGTCTTCTGTCCCTTTTTACCCTATGACGTTGAGAACAAAATAGATGCATTTTCTAGGTTTGCATTAGTATAAAGAAAAGAGTCTAATTCCAAAATGAATTATCTGTCAAACATTGGGATGAGCAACACATACATGTGGGTGATTGGCAGAGCTAAGACCCTCCTCCTGGCTCTGATTGTTTGTTTCTAGTTAGCACTGAGAGCCATTACATATTGCAGCTTTCAGTCCAACCTTAGCTGTAAGTACTTACTAAGAATTTAGGAGTGACATCAGACATATAATATATGACCACTCCCATAATATCAGACGAATCAAAAAGTGCACTTCACCTTCGCTTTTATCACATATACTCAGGGATTTTAGATTTGGTTTTATCTTTGTCAGTATTACTCTCAGGTCTAAGGTCCTGTAGCAAACAGGTGGTTTAGACAAGCGGGGGGAAAAAGGAAAAGACGTTTATCTCTAAATATGTTGGAAAACATGACTGTATTACACCAGTATCTCCACATTTTGTACTCCCTCTGTTATTGTGACAGTATGCGACTTACCAGAAATATACCAGCAAGTCTTCAGCTGCTGGCATACTGTGAAGTGTCTGCTCGTTGTTGGAGCCGTAGAGTATGCAAAGCGTTCAGCGGGACAGGAGGCAGCTGCAGTCAGTGCTGACACTGCTTAGCTCCAGTCACACCATCCTGAACATATTGCACTGCACAATCTGACTCTGAATTCTGCTTTGCTACATTCCCTCCTATGTATTAACGATCACCAACAGGGATACGTTTTTCTGTTTGTCTCGGATGTAACCGCACTTGTTTCTACTTGAGGTCACACCTGTTGTTTAGCCCACACTTTGTAGCAAACGGCACTAAGAAGCTTCAACTATTTTGTTTGTGAGTGTATTCGCTTGTTGGCTTGTGGACTGCCAAATGACAATCAGTGTTTAACAAGGCTCGAGTGGGAGGGAATACTGCACGCCATGAGGCAAATCACTTGAAGAACCTGTGTCGGAAATGAACAGTTTGCTGTAATAAAGAGGCCAGGTGGCTTGCCATTTTTGATTCTCACTTTAACATTTCTTAGCCGAGGCCGTGCTGAATATGCAGAGCCTTCTGTCACACTTCTAGAGACATCAGAGCTTTCTGCTGGACATAGTGGAATATAAGGGTGTTTTATTTTCAGCATGTGTTCACTATCTTGAACATTCACCGCGACAAGCAGACAGTAGTGGCCAGTGACTAGTTACATTTACTCAGTTAAATTTGCTTGTGTAAGTCTTTGATAAAGATGTACATTGAGTTTTTAGTTTTACCACACCATACTTTTTACTGTTACTTGAGTAACATTGCTGTGAAGTGTCGCTACTCTTACTTGTGTGTAATTTCTGGCTACTCGACCCACAGCGAGTAACTTTAGTGAATGAAGAAGATCAAGCATGTTTTGACCACCCCACCCATAGTTTGTTAAAGTGAGACGTCTCGTTTGTACACAAACTTCATAATTTTAATGTTATTTTCTATCTCCTGAGCCTGTTGTGCCATTTTTAGGTCAAGTGAATATAAAGTTAAACGTGGATGTTGTCACTGATGGTACCTTACCCTGGTCTAACATATATAGACATTACTATAAGTATTTGTTTCAATTGTTTTACTTTGAAAATAATTGATTCAGAAAAAAGTTTGACTTGATTTTTTTTTTCACAGTAATGTATCTATTTATTTTAAAATACTTTTATATCTTGTCCATCTAATTACATAATTTGTAAATATCAAATCATATGCTATGATATCAAAACACTCGGCTAATGAGCACTGGGAGTGACCTTTTTACCAAATACTTTTTAACTCTTGTGTAACTTTTTTTGGTTGCTATTTTGTTCTTTTACTTGAGGAAAAATCCGTTGAAGTTGTGGTGCTTTAGCTTGAGTACGAATTCTGACTAGTCTCCCCACCCAGGCAAGCAGAACAAAAAGGCAAAGCTTATTAAAACCAAAGACATCAGTTTTATTCTTTATCACATCGTAAAAACATGCAACAAAAGCAGATAACATCGATTCCCTGTCCTTGTTGTGCATAAAGAAGACAAGTATTTTGCATTCGCACATTCTTGTAAGGTGGGCTTGTTGAGAACACTGCAGCTTGACATTATGTAGAAATATCTTTGCGCTACTCTAGGTAAGTGGTAAACCTTGTCAGTCCTATTGATGAGCACAAGAAGACAATTCAGCGTAGAATGATGAGAGGGCAGCAAGCTCTTTCATAGTCATTTAAATATTGTACTTGACTTTGACAAAAAGGCTTTTGGGAACCTCAGTCCCACAATGTCTTTCTGCCCCCATTTTCTATGCTTCTTTCTTCTATCTCAAGCACTGACACAATAAATAATGCTAAATATCACATGTTCTTTCGTCGCAGTGGATAAGTTGATATCCAAACGTATGTCGATTTATTAGACTTTAATTTCTTTGGTAGGTTGTGTATGTTTTCATTTATGCTGTCAGAGTCAAATTTGTGGTTAATAAAGAATTTGTAGGCTGAGGTTCAAAACAAAGGTTCAAAAGTTGAATGGACATGGAACTCTAGGATGCCACAAACACTACCTATAAAAAGTCTTCACTCCCTTGCATGTTTAAACTTATATTACTTTAACAAATCAATCATGATCAACATAATTTGGCTGTTGGCAAACTAATGAAATGAAAATATTTAACACAGGTGACTGCATATTTATTGACTCCCTTCAAGTCGATATTTAGTAGATGCACTTTTTGGTGCAAACGCAGCACGGACTTTGGGTAGATGGGTTCGGATGTTTTCACATCTGGATGATGCAGTTTTACTTTACTCTTCCTTGTAAAATTGTTTGAGTTCTGTCTTAATAGTTTCCGTTGATTTATATTTTCTTTTGTTTTATGACTATAACTAAACAACAAACTCAGTGTTTACACACATGCTGGTGTTTGCACTATTTTATTAATTTCGAATAACATTTCTACTGCGGTCTGCACATTCTCTGTTGTTGCACAGCAATAAGTGCTGCATTAAATTCTGTGCAACCCGACATAAAATATCATAAGCATTTGCTGCCAAACAACTTAAGTTTTCTTTGGCAGAAACTTTGGATGTTTCTGAAATTCATCCAGAGGAGCGGAGGACATGTCTCTGAAATAACATTCATTCCTTTCTTGTCTGCTTCAACAATGCTGCCAAATCTTTGTGAAATGTTCTCTTCTGCAATCTCAGTGGGTGTCATTCAGCTGATTACTATGTAGGGCAAAGAGTTTGATTCATATCACTTTGAGACTGAAAGCATCAGTAACCCCCTGTGGCCCACACGGGGGGTGAGGGTTGAGATGGGGTCTAGGGGAAGGTAGTGATTGACAATCAGGGAACATCCAGTTTTTTTGGGCTGTCGTTTTTGTTTTTTTGTTTTTTTTTAATATTTTACTATGAAGAACGATTTAACATTTTACACCAAATATTTCAGAGCAAATCTTTAGTGTAGGATTCAATCATTTTTAAGCAATTAATTTAATTAATGTATTGTACAGTAGATATTAAAGCTGTTCAGAGAGCTATTCAAAAGTAATAAAAGAACAACATTGTAACTGGCTACTGTGCTAATTTTCATGCCTGATGAACATGGATGCTCCACTTGTTGACAAAAAAAAACGTTATTTTATTGAAATATGTGGGGTGCGTGTCATGTGCAGATGTGTGCAGTGCATATCTATTGGTATGAAGCGTGTATAATACAGTGCTATTCTGTGCCTGGACATATTGCATACATTGACTGTGGTATCACCAACTAGTTTTTATTTTTATTATTTATTTTAAATAATTATTTATCTTATGGTGAATGTCCAATTGTCTAGGCACAGTGTATAGGACCCAAGTGGATAAATACATATTTAATGAATTAAAGTGAATGTAGGTCAGACTCCTATCAGTTGCAGCCACTTTATATGCAGAGGACAATGAATCTTCATTGGTGCATACAGAATGACAGTAAAACGAAGCAATAAACGAAGTAATGCAATTTCCTGTGATATTTGAGTTGAACATGAATACATTTTGAAATGCATGTCTCGTACATGGTGGATGTATTTTAGCAGTTTCAAAACAACCCTTGGCACTTTGGGTTTGCTGAAAAGTAAACAGCATGGGCTACATTAGAAAGGTGAAGCGCTACTTACCTACAGCAGAGTATTCTTCCAATAAAGATGAAAGTCAAGGCAGATACACAGTAGTGGGATTGGGTGTTGGTATGAATAAACATCCAAGTAATCACATTTCTTTTTTTTTCCTTTTTCATTTAAGTATCTTTTTATTTAGCTTTCAGCTTGAGCTCTGAGTACAATTAAGAAATCCTTTGAAGCGTCAGGTAAAGAAATTATTTAGTTGACTAAAAAGCGTACAGCTAGACATGGAGGTGTTTCATCATTTGTCACATAAAAATGCAGGACTCCACACGCAAAGTCCTTGTGGCTTGCTGACAGCAGTGAACCCCAGTGTGATGTGATGTTCTGTGTAAATAAAAGACTCTTTGGTAAAAACAGAAGGCAGAGCTTAACCGGCACTACTGGTTGTTAGCGGATTCAGAACAAGATAAGTGCAGCATTGAGCATTGCTTCTGCTGAGTCGACGTATCTAATCCCGGAAATATCAGCTTGTCAGAATATTGAGAGTCTTTGTTCTTTGTATAGCTTATGTCATGAAGTTATGAACAACGTTTACGGGGTAACTTGTCCACATTTTTTCCTTTTTAAAGTGTTGGCATGTCACCCTGTCAGAGCAGATCCAAAAGACAGGAGTTCAAAAGCAGCTTGAGAAAGTCTGCAAAACTAGGAGAATGCTTTTCATTTTTGTTTCCTTTCAGGAACTACATGGCATATGATGAATTATAGCAAAAAAAAAGATAAACAACTGTTTAACATTTCATTCCGCTTAAGTTATGAAATCAGCAGTTCCGACTCTTGTAGGAATACAGCATTTCTAAAATTGATTTATAGCACAGGGTTTTATAATGTTTAACATACAGCAATTTAAAAAAGAAAGTAAACTCTCTTTCGATTCTTAGGTTATATGTACTTTGTATACGTCTAGGAAATATATCTTTTAGTTGTTGTAATTTTAGTATTCATAGGTAGACAAGCAGAACCGCAAACTAAGCATCCTATAAATCAAATAGTAGTTTTCAAGTGTGCTGGGTATTAATCCTTTTCACCATATTGCTCTGCATATTAATACAAAGAGCGTGTCAATATTAATTAGCTAATTAGTCAGGTTATCTGGATAAAGGTAACCAACCTGTTGTTCATTATATTGCATTTCCTGCTCTTGAAAAATATTGTATTTATTACTGTGAAAGGATTCACTCCTAATGGTCTTGAAATAGCCTTATTACTGTCTCAGATTGATGAGCAGAATTAATAGCTTTCCACAATATTGATTCCAACCTGCCAAGAATTAGTTAAGTGCTTTTGATTAGTCACAACTAGTTGCTTTTAATCACTATTCCTGAGCAGTAAAGGTAGACCTCTTTGTTCACACACTGCTTCTGCCGTTTAATTGTCTGCCTTTTCCTCTAATTTTTCTAAATAAAAAGTCTTATAAGTAATATGTAATGTGTTCCTGTTCCTCTGAGGTTCCCAGTTGCCTTATGTTAAACCCTGCTAAGAGCCAAAGGCTTGTCTTTTTACATAAGAACTTAACATTGAAAGAGAGCCTACTTTGTGACAGCTTTCCATTGGAGGGCATGTATCACTGTGTGTATCTGGATGTGTCCGTCACTGTGTTGTCCACATGTCATTCGTCATTCGTTTTGAATGTCTTGTTTTTTTTTTTCTTTCATTAGATATTTATTATATGCCACAAAAAAGCCATAAACAAAGATAAGAAAAAACATATTTCATGGCTGCAGCTTACGAAGTGAACGCTTTATGAAAAAGCCGTTCATCAGTATGAGGCAGAACACTAAAGTTTTTTTTTTTTCTTCTTCTTTTAAAGGATTTTTGCTAAATATCCATGATGAATTCTTTTTCTTAAATTAGGCATAAACAAAAGACAAAAAGACTGTTTTACAGAACAGGAACCACAGTGGCATTTGCGGTCAGAAAGAATATTCAGAGGGTCGAACCAAGTCAGGCGGTAAAGCAAGGAGTGTTTTCTGACTAGTCAGTAATGAATTCTGCTTCACCGTGTCAGACAAGGAGGGGAAATGTAAGAGCTTCAATGAGCCCAGCAAAGTAATAGGCCGTACAATTTATTTACATCAACAGGGAATCGGTGATAGCAGTGGACTATTAGTCAGCCATACAGTGGGAAACAATCGTGTCATGTCTGCATCAAACTCGCCTGAGGCGGTGCTGCGCCTGTATGTGTGCGCCTGGGCCTGAAGTGTTGTTAGTGGTGACGCTAGCCAGGAGTGGCGATGCAGCGATAATGCCCAGCGAGAAACATGTCCCCTCAAGACCCCCACCGCACCCGCAGCCCAGTCCTCACCGGCTGCTGAATGAGTTAGCAGCTTCAGATCAGTGTCGCTTAATGTGGTTCTTCACAGGACCTTACAAAGTCCCATTCCTAGATTTGTAGAATCCACAGTAAAACCTTTTTTGGCTGAATTAATTGGGTTAATCGTGATGAATCAGTTATTGAATTAATTGTCAACCAATTTAAGTAATGGATAAATCGTTAATCTGGAGCATGCAGATTCAAAACAGTTCCTTTTTCTGAAAGAGCACGGTCAGAGAAGTCTTTTGTTTGTAAAAATGCTCGAACAGTGGCACATGTTTAGCAACGCCTGGTTAAAATTCTGTTTAAATGTTTCTTTTCTTTTTTTTTTTGAAAAAGGAATTTAATTGTATACTTGCATTTATAGTACAATTTTAATATTTTTGTTCAATAATCTTAAGTGGTTAAATGTAAATTCTGCAGAATGTGGCTACTTTTTAATCCAATTAATTGATCAATTCAGACTAATCAATAGATTAATCAATTACTAAAATAATCGTTAGTTGCAGCCCGAGATACTTTACCATTATATATTTACCAGCAACTTTATCAGGTACATCTGGCTTTTACTGGGTTGAACCACTTTTTTTCTTAGAATATATTGATATAATGGCATCATACATTTGGTGAAGAATTATTGGCTGCACATGTCTCATGTCACATCCTAAAAGTGTTCTGTTGGGTTAATAATCTAAAAATCCGTTTTTATGGCTTGGTACATATCGTTCTGGAAATAGTCATCAGAAGATGGGTAACATATGTTTAAAGTCTTTTAACAACGAGGCAGCTGAATATATATCAATCACTTTTCAAAAAATGCATAAGAACTACAAATGTAAAGTATCCATGGTGGCAAGTTGTTCGGTCTGTGAACGTTCGACTATTTTTGACCCATATCTGAAGAAAGGGAGCACGATAAATTGATTAACACGCTAAAAGCTTTGCCGTCTGTTTTGCATGCGAGGCAACATGTTTCTAGATGACACTGATGTTGTATTCTTCTTTAAAGTTTGTGGTGGTTAGCTGTTTTACAGCCGGTTTGGCTTCAACAAAAGGCATGTCAGATAAACCAGCTCTTGGTTTCTCCTGTGTGATTGTCAGATTCACTGTTGATGTTGAACAATAGAAGAGGTGTACCTAATAATTTGGTCATTGAGTGTACATTTGTGGGCGTAAGAATGAAACATCTCACCGAACAACAGAAAAACTGTTTTACACTGAATTTCTAACCACCAGGGAAAAGCACCTCCAGTCAGTTAATACTATTTGTTTTAGCGTGAAAGGGCTTTTGTCAGAGGAAAAGAAAGGATCTGAGTGGCAAAGGCTTCCTCAAGTCCTTGGGGAGGTACAGTATGCGCCTATTAGAGATGTTTAACTTACCACCTCCCTCTCCTTCAGGCCAGAAGTCAGGTAAATGACTTTTGGATTTCACTATGCAGGTCTGCTGAATGTCCCAGTTTGGACCGTTTAATATTAATGCTATAAAAAAAAAAAAAAACAGAAGAAAAAAAGGTGTTTCACAAAATGATGCTCTCAGTGTTTAAGCAGCTGATGCAGAGTTCTTTACCCACTGAGAGGTTAGTGGGCCATGGCTAGCTTCTGGAAGGCCTCCAGATGGAATTACGAGGGCAAACTGTGTGATAGCGGGACAACCAATGAGGCTGTCCTTGTATTCCACGCTGGTCCATTTGCTGCACTGTATGAGTAGTCTTTTTTTTTTTTTTTTTNTGAAGCATTCTTTACCATTTATCTACACCAATTTGTCAAAGCAAGAAACTTTAGATAAAAGGCCCCTTAATGATTTATTTGTCAAAACGTTTATTAAAGAATTAGCCCTGCCAGTCACAGTTAATAAAAGTGGAGTGTGCCAAACATATGCTTAGGAAGTTATAGACCTTCTCTGTACACTCATTTTCTATTTTATTAGCTACGTCTTGCTAGTATTGTGTTCTGTCCCTTTTTACCCTATGACGTTGAGAACAAAATAGATGCATTTTCTAGGTTTGCATTAGTATAAAGAAAAGAGTCTAATTCCAAAATGAATTATCTGTCAAACATTGGGATGAGCAACACATACATGTGGGTGATTGGCAGAGCTAAGACCCTCCTCCTGGCTCTGATTGTTTGTTTCTAGTTAGCACTGAGAGCCATTACATATTGCAGCTTTCAGTCCAACCTTAGCTGTAAGTACTTACTAAGAATTTAGGAGTCACATCAGACATATAATATATGACCACTCCCATAATATCAGACGAATCAAAAAGTGCACTTCACCTTTGCTTTTATCACATATACTCAGGGATTTTAGATTTGGTTTTATCTTTGTCAGTATTACTCTCAGGTCTAAGGTCCTGTAGCAAACAGGTGGTTTAGACAAGCGGGGGGAAAAAGGAAAAGACGTTTATCTCTAAATATGTTGGAAAACATGATTTTATTACACCAGTATCTCCACATTTTGTACTCCCTCTGTTATTGTGACAGTATGCGACTTACCAGAAATATACCAGCAAGTCTTCAGCTGCTGGCATACTGTGAAGTGTCTGCTCGTTGTTGGAGCCGTAGAGTATGCAAAGCGTTCAGCGGGACAGGAGGCAGCTGCAGTCAGTGCTGACACTGCTTAGCTCCAGTCACACCATCCTGAACATATTGCACTGCACAATCTGACTCTGAATTCTGCTTTGCTACATTCCCTCCTATGTATTAACGATCACCAACAGGGATACGTTTTTCTGTTTGTCTCGGATGTAACCGCACTTGTTTCTACTTGAGGTCACACCTGTTGTTTAGCCCACACTTTGTAGCAAACGGCACTAAGAAGCTTCAACTATTTTGTTTGTGAGTGTATTCGCTTGTTGGCTTGTGGACTGCCAAATGACAATCAGTGTTTAACAAGGCTCGAGTGGGAGGGAATCCTGCACGCCATGAGGCAAATCACTTGAAGAACCTGTGTCGGAAATGAACAGTTTGCTGTAATAAAGAGGCCAGGTGGCTTGCCATTTTTGATTCTCACTTTAACATTTCTTAGCCGAGGCCGTGCTGAATATGCAGAGCCTTCTGTCACACTTCTAGAGACATCAGAGCTTTCTGCTGGACATAGTGGAATATAAGGGCGTTTTATTTTCGGCATGTGTTGACTATCTCGAACATTCACCGCGACAAGCAGACAGTAGTGGCCAGTGACTAGTTACATTTACTCAGTTAAATTTGCTTGTGTAAGTCTTTGATAAAGATGTACATTGAGTTTTTAGTTTTACCACACCATACTTTTTACTGTTACTTGAGTAACATTGCTGTGAAGTGTCGCTACTCTTACTTGTGTGTAATTTCTGGCTACTCGACCCACAGCGAGTAACTTTAGTGAATGAAGAAGATCAAACATGTTTTGACCACCCCACCCATAGTTTGTTAAAGTGAGACGTCTCGTTTGTACACAAACTTCATAATTTTAATGTTATTTTCTCTCCTGAGCCATTTTTAGGTCAAGTGAATATAAAGTTAAACGTGGATGTTGTCACTGATGGCACCTTACCCTGGTCTAACATATATAGACATTACTATAAGTATTTGTTTCAATTGTTTTACTTTGAAAATAATTGATTCAGAAAAAAGTTTGACTTGATTTTTTTTTTTTTTCACAGTAATGTATCTATTTATTTTCAAATATGTTTATATCTTGTCCATCTAATTACATAATTTGTAAATATCAAATCATATGCTATGATATCAAAACACTCGGCTAATGAGCACTGGGAGTGACCTTTTTACCAAATACTTTTTAACTCTTGTGTAACTTTTTTTGGTTGCTATTTTGTTCTTTTACTTGAGGAAAAATCCGTTGAAGTTGTGGTGCTTTAGCTTGAGTACGAATTCTGACTAGTCTCCCCACCCAGGCAAGCAGAACAAAAAGGCAAAGCTTATTAAAACCAAAGACATCAGTTTTATTCTTTATCACATCGTAAAAACATGCAACAAAAGCAGATAACATCGATTCCCTGTCCTTGTTGTGCATAAAGAAGACAAGTATTTTGCATTCGCACATTCTTGTAAGGTGGGCTTGTTGAGAACACTGCAGCTTGACATTATGTAGAAATATCTTTGCGCTACTCTAGGTAAGTGGTAAACCTTGTCAGTCCTATTGATGAGCACAAGAAGACAATTCAGCGTAGAATGATGAGAGGGCAGCAAGCTCTTTCATAGTCATTTAAATATTGTACTTGACTTTGACAAAAAGGCTTTTGGGAACCTCAGTCCCACAATGTCTTTCTGCCCCCATTTTCTATGCTTCTTTCTTCTATCTCAAGCACTGACACAATAAATAATGCTAAATATCACATGTTCTTTCGTCGCAGTGGATAAGTTGATATCCAAACGTATGTCGATTTATTAGACTTTAATTTCTTTGGTAGGTTGTGTATGTTTTCATTTATGCTGTCAGAGTCAAATTTGTGGTTAATAAAGAATTTGTAGGCTGAGGTTCAAAACAAAGGTTCAAAAGTTGAATGGACATGGAACTCTAGGATGCCACAAACACTACCTATAAAAAGTCTTCACTCCCTTGCATGTTTAAACTTATATTACTTTAACAAATCAATCATGATCAACATAATTTGGCTGTTGGCAAACTAATGAAATGAAAATATTTAACACAGGTGACTGCATATTTATTGACTCCCTTCAAGTCGATATTTAGTAGATGCACTTTTTGGTGCAAACGCAGCACGGACTTTGGGTAGATGGGTTCGGATGTTTTCACATCTGGATGATGCAGTTTTACTTTACTCTTCCTTGTAAAATTGTTTGAGTTCTGTCTTAATAGTTTCCGTTGATTTATATTTTCTTTTGTTTTATGACTATAACTAAACAACAAACTCAGTGTTTACACACATGCTGGTGTTTGCACTATTTTATTAATTTCGAATAACATTTCTACTGCGGTCTGCACATTCTCTGTTGTTGCACAGCAATAAGTGCTGCATTAAATTCTGTGCAACCCGACATAAAATATCATAAGCATTTGCTGCCAAACAACTTAAGTTTTCTTTGGCAGAAACTTTGGATGTTTCTGAAATTCATCCAGAGGAGCGGAGGACATGTCTCTGAAATAACATTCATTCCTTTCTTGTCTGCTTCAACAATGCTGCCAAATCTTTGTGAAATGTTCTCTTCTGCAATCTCAGTGGGTGTCATTCAGCTGATTACTATGTAGGGCAAAGAGTTTGATTCATATCACTTTGAGACTGAAAGCATCAGTAACCCCCTGTGGCCCACACGGGGGGTGAGGGTTGAGATGGGGTCTAGGGGAAGGTAGTGATTGACAATCAGGGAACATCCAGTTTTTTTGGGCTGTCGTTTTTGTTTTTTTGTTTTTTTTTAATATTTTACTATGAAGAACGATTTAACATTTTACACCAAATATTTCAGAGCAAATCTTTAGTGTAGGATTCAATCATTTTTAAGCAATTAATTTAATTAATGTATTGTACAGTAGATATTAAAGCTGTTCAGAGAGCTATTCAAAAGTAATAAAAGAACAACATTGTAACTGGCTACTGTGCTAATTTTCATGCCTGATGAACATGGATGCTCCACTTGTTGACAAAAAAAAACGTTATTTTATTGAAATATGTGGGGTGCGTGTCATGTGCAGATGTGTGCAGTGCATATCTATTGGTATGAAGCGTGTATAATACAGTGCTATTCTGTGCCTGGACATATTGCATACATTGACTGTGGTATCACCAACTAGTTTTTATTTTTATTATTTATTTTAAATAATTATTTATCTTATGGTGAATGTCCAATTGTCTAGGCACAGTGTATAGGACCCAAGTGGATAAATACATATTTAATGAATTAAAGTGAATGTAGGTCAGACTCCTATCAGTTGCAGCCACTTTATATGCAGAGGACAATGAATCTTCATTGGTGCATACAGAATGACAGTAAAACGAAGCAATAAACGAAGTAATGCAATTTCCTGTGATATTTGAGTTGAACATGAATACATTTTGAAATGCATGTCTCGTACATGGTGGATGTATTTTAGCAGTTTCAAAACAACCCTTGGCACTTTGGGTTTGCTGAAAAGTAAACAGCATGGGCTACATTAGAAAGGTGAAGCGCTACTTACCTACAGCAGAGTATTCTTCCAATAAAGATGAAAGTCAAGGCAGATACACAGTAGTGGGATTGGGTGTTGGTATGAATAAACATCCAAGTAATCACATTTCTTTTTTTTTCCTTTTTCATTTAAGTATCTTTTTATTTAGCTTTCAGCTTGAGCTCTGAGTACAATTAAGAAATCCTTTGAAGCGTCAGGTAAAGAAATTATTTAGTTGACTAAAAAGCGTACAGCTAGACATGGAGGTGTTTCATCATTTGTCACATAAAAATGCAGGACTCCACACGCAAAGTCCTTGTGGCTTGCTGACAGCAGTGAACCCCAGTGTGATGTGATGTTCTGTGTAAATAAAAGACTCTTTGGTAAAAACAGAAGGCAGAGCTTAACCGGCACTACTGGTTGTTAGCGGATTCAGAACAAGATAAGTGCAGCATTGAGCATTGCTTCTGCTGAGTCGACGTATCTAATCCCGGAAATATCAGCTTGTCAGAATATTGAGAGTCTTTGTTCTTTGTATAGCTTATGTCATGAAGTTATGAACAACGTTTACGGGGTAACTTGTCCACATTTTTTCCTTTTTAAAGTGTTGGCATGTCACCCTGTCAGAGCAGATCCAAAAGACAGGAGTTCAAAAGCAGCTTGAGAAAGTCTGCAAAACTAGGAGAATGCTTTTCATTTTTGTTTCCTTTCAGGAACTACATGGCATATGATGAATTATAGCAAAAAAAGATAAACAAGTGTTTAACATTTCATTCCGCTTAAGTTATGAAATCAGCAGTTCCGACTCTTGTAGGAATACAGCATGGAAGATGGTGGAAGACGATCTCGGGTTTTACTGTTTTTTTTTTTTTTGTTTGTTTTTTTTTTCTAAAATTGATTTATAGCACAGGCTTTTATAATGTTTAACATACAGCAATTTAAAAAAAAAGTAAACCCTCTTTCGATTCTCAGGTTATATGTACTTTGTATACGTCTAGGAAATATATCTTTTAGTTGTTGTAATTTTAGTATTCATAGGTAGACAAGCAGAACCGCAAACTAAGCATCCTATAAATCAAATAGTAGTTTTCAAGTGTGCTGGGTATTAATCCTTTTCACCATATTGCTCTGCATATTAATACAAAGAGCGTGTCAATATTAATTAGCTAATTAGTCAGGTTATCTGGATAAAGGTAACCAACCTGTTGTTCATTATATTGCATTTCCTGCTCTTGAAAAATATTGTATTTATTACTGTGAAAGGATTCACTCCTAATGGTCTTGAAATAGCCTTATTACTGTCTCAGATTGATGAGCAGAATTAATAGCTTTCCACAATATTGATTCCAACCTGCCAAGAATTAGTTAAGTGCTTTTGATTAGTCACAACTAGTTGCTTTTAATCACTATTCCTGAGCAGTAAAGGTAGACCTCTTTGTTCACACACTGCTTCTGCCGTTTAATTGTCTGCCTTTTCCTCTAATTTTTCTAAATAAAAAGTCTTATAAGTAATATGTAATGTGTTCCTGTTCCTCTGAGGTTCCCAGTTGCCTTATGTTAAACCCTGCTAAGAGCCAAAGGCTTGTCTTTTTACATAAGAACTTAACATTGAAAGAGAGCCTACTTTGTGACAGCTTTCCATTGGAGGGCATGTATCACTGTGTGTATCTGGATGTGTCCGTCACTGTGTTGTCCACATGTCATTCGTCATTCGTTTTGAATGTCTTGTTTTTTTTTTTCTTTCATTAGATATTTATTATATGCCACAAAAAAGCCATAAACAAAGATAAGAAAAAACATATTTCATGGCTGCAGCTTACGAAGTGAACGCTTTATGAAAAAGCCGTTCATCAGTATGAGGCAGAACACTAAAGTTTTTTTTTTTTCTTCTTCTTTTAAAGGATTTTTGCTAAATATCCATGATGAATTCTTTTTCTTAAATTAGGCATAAACAAAAGACAAAAAGACTGTTTTACAGAACAGGAACCACAGTGGCATTTGCGGTCAGAAAGAATATTCAGAGGGTCGAACCAAGTCAGGCGGTAAAGCAAGGAGTGTTTTCTGACTAGTCAGTAATGAATTCTGCTTCACCGTGTCAGACAAGGAGGGGAAATGTAAGAGCTTCAATGAGCCCAGCAAAGTAATAGGCCGTACAATTTATTTACATCAACAGGGAATCGGTGATAGCAGTGGACTATTAGTCAGCCATACAGTGGGAAACAATCGTGTCATGTCTGCATCAAACTCGCCTGAGGCGGTGCTGCGCCTGTATGTGTGCGCCTGGGCCTGAAGTGTTGTTAGTGGTGACGCTAGCCAGGAGTGGCGATGCAGCGATAATGCCCAGCGAGAAACATGTCCCCTCAAGACCCCCACCGCACCCGCAGCCCAGTCCTCACCGGCTGCTGAATGAGTTAGCAGCTTCAGATCAGTGTCGCTTAATGTGGTTCTTCACAGGACCTTACAAAGTCCCATTCCTAGATTTGTAGAATCCACAGTAAAACCTTTTTTGGCTGAATTAATTGGGTTAATCGTGATGAATCAGTTATTGAATTAATTGTCAACCAATTTAAGTAATGGATAAATCGTTAATCTGGAGCATGCAGATTCAAAACAGTTCCTTTTTCTGAAAGAGCACGGTCAGAGAAGTCTTTTGTTTGTAAAAATGCTCGAACAGTGGCACATGTTTAGCAACGCCTGGTTAAAATTCTGTTTAAATGTTTCTTTTCTTTTTTTTTTTGAAAAAGGAATTTAATTGTATACTTGCATTTATAGTACAATTTTAATATTTTTGTTCAATAATCTTAAGTGGTTAAATGTAAATTCTGCAGAATGTGGCTACTTTTTAATCCAATTAATTGATCAATTCAGACTAATCAATAGATTAATCAATTACTAAAATAATCGTTAGTTGCAGCCCGGGATACTTTACCATTATATATTTACCAGCAACTTTATCAGGTACATCTGGCTTTTACTGGGTTGAACCACTTTTTTTCTTAGAATATATTGATATAATGGCATCATACATTTGGTGAAGAATTATTGGCTGCACATGTCTCATGTCACATCCTAAAGGTGTTCTGTTGGGTTAATAATCTAAAAATCCGTTTTTATGGCTTGGTACATATCGTTCTGGAAATAGTCATCAGAAGATGGGTAACATATGTTTAAAGTCTTTTAACAACGAGGCAGCTGAATATATATCAATCACTTTTCAAAAAATGCATAAGAACTACAAATGTAAAGTATCCATGGTGGCAAGTTGTTCGGTCAGTGAACGTTCGACTATTTTTGACCCATATCTGAAGAAAGGGAGCACGATAAATTGATTAACACGCTAAAAGCTTTGCCGTCTGTTTTGCATGTGAGGCAAAATGTTTCTGGATGACACTGATGTTGTATTCTTCTTTAAAGTTTGTGGTGGTTAGCTGTTTTACAGCCGGTTTGGCTTCAACAAAAGGCATGTCAGATAAACCAGCTCTTGGTTTCTCCTGTGTGATTGTCAGATTCACTGTTGATGTTGAACAATAGAAGAGGTGTACCTAATAATTTGGTCATTGAGTGTACATTTGTGGGCGTAAGAATGAAACATCTCACCGAACAACAGAAAAACTGTTTTACACTGAATTTCTAACCACCAGGGAAAAGCACCTCCAGTCAGTTAATACTATTTGTTTTAGCGTGAAAGGGCTTTTGTCAGAGGAAAAGAAAGGATCTGAGTGGCAAAGGCTTCCTCAAGTCCTTGGGGAGGTACAGTATGCGCCTATTAGAGATGTTTAACTTACCACCTCCCTCTCCTTCAGGCCAGAAGTCAGGTAAATGACTTTTGGATTTCACTATGCAGGTCTGCTGAATGTCCCAGTTTGGACCGTTTAATATTAATGCTATAAAAAAAAAAAAAAACAGAAGAAAAAAAGGTGTTTCACAAAATGATGCTCTCAGTGTTTAAGCAGCTGATGCAGAGTTCTTTACCCACTGAGAGGTTAGTGGGCCATGGCTAGCTTCTGGAAGGCCTCCAGATGGAATTACGAGGGCAAACTGTGTGATAGCGGGACAACCAATGAGGCTGTCCTTGTATTCCACGCTGGTCCATTTGCTGCACTGTATGAGTAGTCTTTTTTTTTTTTTTTTTGCGCTGCTGAAGTAGCACAAAGGACAAAAGGACCAGGTCAGGACTTCTGGTTCCTTTAAAGCGACAAGGGCAAATGAGTATGGAAAAAGAAGGAATCACGTCTCCAAGCTAATGCCCTGTGCAGAGAAGTTGTAGAGTAATTTGCATCCCAGAATGTGTGAAGCCTGCTGTTTTCCCTCTCGTTCTGCACTAAAATAACCCTGACTTCAATCACAAACAACTCCCATATAGCAATCCAATTTGGCAGAGTTTGAGTCATGAATTTTTTTAGGAGGGGGTGGGGGGAATCTACTTTTTAGAATTATGCAAGTGTTCTTTAATAGGCAGGAGGATTTTTGCAACAGTGTATTGAAGCCATTGACCTTTTCTCCTGCCAATTTTATGTCTTTGAGTGGATTGAGACTATGAAATCTTTTCAGCAGTGTTCTTTTTTTCACATTATACCATTGACAAGGCACTTTCAGTCAAGATTCAACCAAAAAGCTTTATTTTATGAATGCAGACACTGTTTCACCCAGAGTATTATTGAATCTTAAGCATCCCAATTCCACAATTTCCTGCTCACTCTAAATCCCTTAATGGTTTATGTTGTACATTGTAATAAACAACGGATGATTCAGTGCCATACAAACATTTTATACCTCCGTCATCCTTTTACCTTTTTGTTACTTACTATCATGAAAGGGTATCTGTGTGTTAGAATGGCTCTATTAAAGTCCAGACTTCAGTCCAGTGTAGAATCTGTATTTCTTTTTGCTGCAATAAGAACATAAACAGCTTTTTATTTCACGTTCATGTTTTTTAAACAATTTTTATTTCTCTTCCCCCGTTACAATTTAGTGCCCTGACTCAGCCTGCAAGCAGGATCTGCTGGCCTACCTGCAGAGAATCGCCCTGTACTGTCATCAGCTCAACATTTGTAGCAAGGTGAAGGCGGAGGTGCAGAATCTGGGCGGAGAGCTCATTGTTTCTGGGGTAAGTTTGTCATTTGAAAACAGCACATGTTCTTCTCCATCATCCCTGATTGTCCCAGACAGGTTTTTAATCACCAAACCCCTACAGTTGACTATTTAAGCTATTTTTTTTTTGGTTTTTTTTTTTGCTTGAGGTCACAATGGAGCTGAGATGACAGGTTAAAGGATTATGCAGAATGATGCTAATGCAAAATAATAATAATAATAACTATTATTATTACTTTAAAAAAAACAAGATCATTGTTTCACAATTAAACTTTGCATCACGTAAACAAGATCTCCAGGTGGTTTTCTAATCATTATTGATGCAGTCAAAGTTAATTTATTAGTAATCAGTGCGTGACATCCTACCTTTACCACAGTTAGCTCAAGTGAAAACTTAATTAGATGAATCTGATGATGGTTATGCACCACCACACTTAACCACGTTATAGTTTTGGTACCACCAGAGTAAATCCAACCTATATGTCAATTTGAAACAAAGGGCTGTCTGTTATTGCGCAATAGTCAGCCAGTGTTCATGTTGTTTCACTATGAGTTGAATATTAATCAGAGAAATACATATCTAATCAAATACCAATCAATTCACTGAGTGTGTTTGCTTAGCAGTTCTAATTATACAATGTGTGGAAATTCAAAATGTACCATAGTGGATTTATTGCACATTTCAGAGCTTTCTACTTCAGTAAAAGGTGTCTTTGTTTAATAATTATATGCATGTCCTAATTCAACATGCTTCATTGTTGGTTAGGAAAACATAGAAGGTTTTATAGAAGAATTTAACCTCATCTTGTGTGTTTAACTCACATGTCTTCCAGATGCTGATCCATTATTGATTCATCTCTGTCTGTTCATTAACAGGCATCTTAAATTTAGCTATTTTATCAGTTAATTTCCGTGTTGTCCCGAAAGACAAAGAAATACATTCAAATGATTAAATTTTAGTATTTATAGGCTTTACGTTCTGTTTTGAGAGATTTTAAGATTTTATAAATATATGTCCAGTCTCTTATTCTCATTTTAATTTATATATGAAAACAGGGAATTACAAATTAGTCAGCCCAAGAAATATATTTGAACTTTTTTCTTTTACTTGAAAAATTGATAAATGATATATAGTTGGACTAAATATTTAAAAAGTAATTAAATAATTACTGGAAATCTCTCTTTTCCCTCTTCCCTTTCCGGGGGGAAACCACTGATGAAAATTCCAATGTCTTTATTCATCACTATCAGCATTTTTGTTTATGAAATCTCAGGCAGATTCCAAAGATGTATGTTGACTCAACAATATACATCTTTAATAACTAAAAAAACATATTAGGACCTCAATTTGGAATAAAATGCAGTACATAGCAAATCTGCTCTTGGAAAGGTTTCGTGTCTCTTTCTGCTAGAAATATCAGAGGCTCAGTTGTTTCCCGGCAAAGACGAAACTTTGAGGACTAGAATAAGAACTTCAAAGATGAGATTCCTGGAACTGTTGTTTTGATTCAGCAGCCCAGTTTTATGTGCTCATCATCCTGTATAATAGTTTGAGGTTTAAATGAATTCTTGACACTTTATTAGTTAACTTCGGACATGGTAGTGCCACCACTGTGATTTACAACTGCTAAGTTATTCTTGTGGTTTGATGCCTTATTGTTATCATTTTGACTAAAAGTTTGTCGAAGTAAGACTATAGGATAGTTTGGTTTAACCTAAAGGTGCTGATTTTAGAGAGGGACTCCTTTACAAGATATCTGTACTAGACAAATATGCCTTACAAATAAAAACATCCAATTTCGTTATTCTTTGAAAAAGAAATTACAAATTACAGAAAATGTTTTCAAAAACTTGGTTTTATTTCAATCATCTCTTCCGGAAGTTGACCTGGTTTCTAAGTCCAAGTAACTGCAAGCTGTGAAATCTGGTTGTAAAACAAGAGGGAAGGCCTTGAGTGGGATGATGTCACTCTGAAGCCCTCGCTGCAAAAAATTCAGATTTTCAGAAAATTAAATCTTCATAAACAGCAAATTCAATTATTCAACAGAACCGATTTATCACCCAGCCCTAGTTTGAACTAATTATCTTTAATGTGCTCTAATTCACAAAATTGCTTTAAGACATTTTTTGCTGTCTAAATCCTTAATCACCCTTCTCTTATCTGCATTGTCACGCAGTCATCGGTACACAGAAGACGACGAGAATAAACAGGGCACTTTCATTTCATTTTGCCCCATTTACATTATGTCGCTTGCCCACTTAAAGTTCAACTTGACTTATTTTATTATTTATACTTTGGCTTCCAATGCGTGTTTAGTTGATACTCCATGATTTCTCTGCTTTCTCGTAGCTTTTCTTCACATTAGATATGCAAGTCCTGCTGAGATTTCAACCTTTTCATGGTGGCCAGCTGGACTCCACACTCATTAAATTGAAACAGTTGACTCATCTCAGTGTGATGTAGGAGGAGGCCCCCTGGCCGCCGGCCCTTAAATGTCAGGCAAACAAAACAGAAGTAGACAGAGGTAGACCTGACCCTTGCGTCTGCTCATTAAGAAATACTAAAATAAGTAGTCATATAGCGAGGGCCGTATTTTTATCCATCTTAATTGCTAGATGCATCCGAGATCCCGAAAGGTACTTCACATAGCTTCTGCATCCTAACGTTGAAGGCGAAGCCAAGAAAGTAATTGCTCTTTTCCCTCATGTCACACATTGCCTTTTTGACGTTTTTCTTTATTCTCCCTCCTGTAGTTGGACAGCGCCACCTCTCTGATCCAGGCAGCCAAAAACCTCATGAATGCTGTGGTGCTGACTGTAAAGGCATCCTATGTAGCCTCCACCAAATACCAGAAGGTTTACGGCACGGCCGCGGTTAACTCACCGGTGGTTTCCTGGCGCATGAAGGCTCCCGAGAAGAAGCCTTTGGTCAAACGGGAGAAACCAGAGGAATGCCAGACGCGCGTGCGACGAGGCTCCCAGAAGAAACACATATCCCCCGTCCAGGCCCTCAGTGAATTCAAGGCCATGGACTCCTTCTAAAATAAAAATATAAAATAAAAAAAAAACAAAAAAAAACAACAAAACACGATGGTATAAGTCGGTGAAAAAAAAAGTCCCTTTTCACATTGTGTTAATCTACTTCTGTTTGCTGTGTGTGCTTGGTGACACCGCAGGAGGACTGCAGTACATATTTAACTGCCTTTACTGTGGCTCGGCTAACACTGTGGTCTTCATGGCTCACAGAACACCAACACACCCGATAGTATTTATTGATCCTATTGTAGCTTAATGTGAGAGCCAAAATGTGACAAACTACTTCTGAAAACCGGGACTTAATATTTATCAAAAGAGGAAAAGGGACAAATAACAAAAAAGAAAAAATCCCAGTCGATATTCTAGCTATATCATTAACGTGCTGCAGACTGGCTGCTTGTGAACACACTAAAACTGAATGGAAACTGAATGAGTAGAGGAATCATTCTATGCTGAATAAATTGGTGGTTTTGACCCCTCTTGATTTTTTTTTTTTCTTCCAATCTGAATGTTAACCTGTAGTTTTAGGAATATCCTATGTTAAAAATCCTGAGAAGCATCAGGATCCGAATAGTTTCCTTCCTCATAACGATTACTATGACAATAATCCACATGGTGTTTTCTTTTTTCTACCAAAGCACATTTATGGTCTAATGTATTCCCCTTTAAAATCTCTTTTATTTATAGATTTCATCACTAACTATGATGAGCTTGTTTGGAAGTTGTGTAGCGTATCATTTAGACAGAGAGGATTGATTAGTTGTGGTTTGCTCTGAGAATAGAATCCCTGCATACAGTAACTTTATATTCACCCTTCTCTAATAAATTCCTTAACTTGACCCTCTAAGTTTCCTGTGTTGTTCTTACCAGCATGTATGTATACTTGCTCCTCACTGTCGGGGAGTAAGAAGGTAGACATTCACAAAGAAATGCAGCCCATCAATCTCCAACACCAAGTTGCATTTATTTTTGCATAAGTTTGAAGTTCTTCACAGTAAATGCAGAAGTGATCAAAGAAATGCAGCTGAACATCTTTTTTTTTCGTAGTTTAATTAGCAGAGAGAGATTAAGTCCGTTCCTGAACTGACAATGCACTCCCTGTCATTTGGGTGGAGGAATTATGTCATAACGGTTTTTTCTAATTTAATAAGTGGTGCTGCAATATGCAAGATAATGGAATGAATCAAAATGTTGCAATGTCTCCACTTTTCTTCTCCTGCACTAATATTTCTACGAGCTTTCAGCTGACGGTATTTTTTTTCCATGACAATTGCGCAACATAAATGGTTCCAGTCATTCAGAATGCAAAGCCGTTTCCTTTAGCTGTTGTCTGCATAAATAAATAGGGATGGGATTTATCCTAAAAGTGTGCTTTGTACCTCATTTAAATGTGGAAAATTGTCAGCCCAGGGAGTTTCTTTCTGCAAAGGGTCATTTCTAATGAGCAAATCTGTCTCTGCCATGTTCAAAATTAGAAAAGGCTTTAACAAGTTTGCAGTCGAAACAAATACCCTAATTAATTTAACTGTAGGAGTATTTCAGTGGGTACAAATTGTAGTTAATTTAAAGGACCAAGCATCATCTTTACAGATTTAAAGACCTGTATTGAGAAAGTCTTTAACCCTCTTATGACCAACCTGTCGGCGCCGACAGG